>NC_142870.1:1787500-1962500 GCF_051225735.1 Oryctolagus cuniculus
CTGCACTGGTCCGAAGCCAGGAGCCCGGAGCTTCCTTCACGTCTTTTCACGCAGGTGCAGAGGTCCAAGGACTTGGGCCATCTTCTACTGCTCCCAGGCCACAGCAGAGAGCTGGATTGGAAGTGGAGCAGCCGGGACTGGAACTGGCACCCACATGGGATGCCATCGCTGCAGCAGCGGCTTACCCGCTACACCACAGCGCCGGCCCCTATAATAAGCTTTAAAGTCAGGAGGTGGAGATCTGGTAGCTGTGTCCTCAGACTTGTGGAGGCTGCTCTGGGTCCTCTGTGTCTTCATGTATTTTTGGGATCAGTTGTCAGTTTCTGCACAAACGCCTGCTGGACTTTGACGGGGTGCTGTAATCTAGGCAGGCACCGGAGGAGGGTTTACTTTTATTTTATGTGATTCTGTATTCGAATGTTTTCTAAAATATGATTTTTCTAGTTAAATAAAATCAAAGTTTCAGTTATAAAATAATTTTTCTTTTAGAATTCACTGCAAAGGTACCAGTGTGTAGTGTAGCCAGTAAAGCTACTGCTTGGGACCCTGGCATCCCAATGGGTGCCAGTTCAAGTCTAGGCTGATCCGCTTCCCACCCAGACCCCTGCTGATGGCCTGGGAAAAGCAGCAGGGAGAATGGCTTGGGCCCTGCTACCCAGGTGGGAGACACAGATTTTAAGTTGGCTTTAGCCTGGCTTAGCCCTGGCCATTGCAGCCATTGTGGAGGGAACTGGTAGATAGAAGAGTGTTCTCTCTCTCTCTCTCTCTCCCCCTCCCTCTCCCTCTCCCTCTCCCCCTCCCTCTCCCTCTCCCTCTCCCCCTCCCTCTCCCTCTCCCTCTCCCTCTCCCTCTCCTTCTTCCTCCCTCCGTCCCTCTCTCCTTCCCCCTCCCCTCTCTCTCCCCCCTCCCCTCCTCCCCTCTTTCTCCCTCTCTCTCCCCTCTCTCCCTCTCTCTCTCCCCTCTGTCTCTCTCCTCTCCCCTCTCTCTCCCCCCTCTCTCCCCCCTCTCCCCCTCCTTTGTAACTCTTTCAAATAAATAAATCTTAAAAAAAAAAAACACACTGTAAAATGCGCCATGGCTTACTAGGCTAATCCTCTGCCTGTAGCACCAACAGCCTGGGTTCTGGATTCTATCCCGGTTGCTCCTCTTCCAGTCCAGCTCTCTGCTGTGGCCGGGGAGTGCAGTGGAGGATGGCCCAGGTCTTTGGGCCCTGCACCCCATAGGAGACCAGGAGGAAGCACCTGGCTCCTGGCTTTGGATCAGCTCAGCGCGCCAGCCGTAGCGGCCACTTGGGAGGTGAACCAATGGCAAAGGAAGACCTTTCTCTCTGTCTCTCTCACTGTCTAACTCTGCCTGTGCAAAAAAAATGTTTGTAGTTGATGGACTTATTTAATGCACTTTAAATATAGTTCGAAGGTATTTGGAATGAAGTTGTTCAGAATCGTCTGTTCTGCAGGAATGAAGTTGTTCAGAATCGTCTGTTCTGCAGGCAGTACGGCTGCAGGCTCCTCTTGGACAGGTCCATCGGGGCAGTAACCCGTTGAACAGAGCCTGTGTTTGCCGTTCCTAAAGCAGTTCCTGCCCACAGTCCTCAGCGTAGGTCTTTACACAGTCGCCTGGGGCTCCTGGAGCAGGACAGGAGGCTGGCGGGGAGCGGCCCTGGCCTTTTGCCTGCAAGGGAGTCAGGGTCCCTGAGTCGGCGCCTGCCCTGAGCAGTTTCTGTTTAACTCCTGCCGCCTCGTGCCGCCTGCTGTGGGTAGCCAGAGCCCTCAGCCATTGCTGGGTTAGTGGGCAGGGCCCGGGTAATGCCGGGAGGTGGCCTCCAGCGTGGGGACTGTGTCCTGCCCCACATCGCAGCAGGGCGGGAGCAGCGGTGAGACGCCTTCACTGGACTGAGGGGAGGCCGCGGTGCCCTCCCACCCTCCCACCCCTCCCACCCCACGCCTGTGCGGCTTCCGCAGCGAGGCGTTTGGGAGCGACCTGCCCCTTTCCAGTGTTAGGTGGCCGATCTGGGCCTTGACCAGGTTGGTGATTCCTTGCCTTTCCCACGTGCTCAGCAGTGAAATGCACGCAGCAGCTCTGACCACCCCTTTCTTCAGAGGGAGGTGGGAGCGGGGGGGGGCCGTGGACCACCTGTGTGAGCTGCGGTGCGGCCGTGCTGGGCTGGCTGGCCGTGCTGCGCTCCTGCTGCTCCTCACTGGCCGGAGAGGCTTCCTGGCACCGCGGTGGTTGCAGGGAGGGCCCGGTAACCCAGGCTTGAGGCATCTCGGCTGCGGGGGCTGCCCTGCGCGGAGCCCGTGGCCTGGCCTCAGCCTGCCCTGGTCTCGGGCTGGAGCTGCAGGACAGCGTCCCCAGCAGCCCTGTCCACTGCGTCTCCCCGAGCAGCACGCACGCGCTTTCCCTAGACTGAGGGGCGCTGGGCCCTCCAGCACGGTCTGTGGTTCACGGTGACGTTTTGCGGGCGGCGGTCACAGCCTCCGTGCGCGGGGTCTTCTGGGGACTTTCCACTGCGTGAAAGTGAAAGTCTTCCTGCACTGCTTTCTGGGCTTTGTTGTCTTTTTCCTTTTGGTTATGGAAATAAATATTGCTTTTAATATTTACAAATCCATATTTTTATTAATTTCACTGAACCAAGACCATTTTAGGATTTTAAACAAGTATGTACTTTAAAAAAGTCATTTAGGGGCCTGGTGTTGTGGCGTAGGGGGTAAACCACCTCCTGTGATGCCGGCACCCCAAAGAGCACTAGTCTGAGCCCCGACTCCACTTCTGTCCAGCCCCTGCTGATGCACCCGGGAAAGCAGCAGAAGATGCCAAGTGCTTGGGCCCTGCACCCACGTGGGAGACCCAGATGAAGCGCCTGGCTTTTGCCCCCTTCTTTAGCCCAACCTGGCCCTGGCTTTGCAGCCACTTGGGGAGTGAACCAGCAGATGGAAGTGCACTCTCGTGTGCTCTTTTCTCTCTCTCTCTTTCTTTAACTCTTTCAAATAAACAAAAATTGTTTAAAGAAATCTTTTAGGAAATAAGTTCGTTTTAGAATACATTTTTCGTCGTCTCCTTTTCCTGTGCTGGTGGCCCCGTGGGGAGGCCCTTCTGTGCTGGAGCCTGCGCCCAGAGGGAGTGCTTCCAGGCCGCAGGGACAGGCGGGCTGCACGCTCCTGCTGCCGGCGTCGCCTTTGCTGTCGCCGTGTCCTGGCCGGCAGTCCGCAGTCCTTCGTTCTGTTAAGTTCCCGTGGTGAGATGCTCTGAGGCCCGTCCACGGAGGGCGATGGGTTTGGGTGGAGGCGCAGGCTGGTGGCTGTCCCCTCTCCTGTGCCCCTCATGTTCTGCTCACGGTAGCATCGCTCACACCTGTGGCTTTCAGAACTCGAGCGGAGCTTCTGACAGGGTTTAGTGCGTCCCTGCCATTTATGTGCGTGTGCCCTCACGTGCACCAGTGACTGTGTGTGTACATCAGTGACAGGGAGATGTCTGTGTGTGTGTGTGTGTGTGTGCATACATGCATCAGTGACAGGAGACACGTGTGGGAGCACCAGTGACAGGGAGATGTGTGTCTGTGCACAGAGATGCATCGGTGGCAGGGAGAGACGTGTGTGGGCACCAGTGATGGGGGGAGTGGCTGTGTGTGTGTCTCAGTGGCAGAGCTGCTGGAGGGTGGGGCTCCAGGTGTGGGCTGAGGTCCCAGGGCTCAGCCTAAGTGGAAGTCAGGGGTTGTGTGTGTGTTTGCTTAAGGTTGTGAAAATCACTTCTTGGACACCTTTAAAAATTAAAACCAGCCTTTGAATACAACTCTTAACTCCTCATTTATGTCAGTAAAGTAGAATCGTGCTGTCAGTATGGCATAGTGCACACCGTTACCCCAGGGTGCGACTTTATCATACACACAGACTGGGGTCCCTAGGGCATTGCGATGTTGGCATCAGTTATTTTCTGATCCCACTATTACAAAGAGGTTTTGGCTTCTTGATTTTTTAAAATAGATTTAAACTTGTTAAAACTTTTGGACTGAGAGTGAGAGAGCAAGAAAACTGAGCCTGCAGTTCAGCCTTTGCGCTTGCACCCACGATTGGTCGATTTACTTTAAAATCTGAATTTCTATTCACTTACTTGAAAGGCAGAGAGCGAGATCATTCCTCATCTGCTGGCTCACTCCCCAGATGCCTGCAGTGGCGGAGGCTGGGCCAGGCTGGGCCAACGCCGGGAGCTAGGGGCTCCATCTGGGTCTGCCACGTGGACGGGCGGGCCCGGCCGTGTGACCCGTCGGCAGGAAGCGGGGGTCTCCCCGGGCCAGCATCTTAACCACGGGCCGGGCGTCTCCGTCCGTGTAACTAGAGGTGGAAGGCCGGGGGCAGGGCGAGCCTCTGCATCCAGAGGAGTGCGTCACTCTGGTTTCGGTTACGCAGTCTTCAGGTGCTGTGGTGAACAGTGCACACCCTCGACACTGCGGAGACGTGACACTGCCCGATGCCTGATGTGCTGTTTCCATGTGCTTCCAGGGGCCCAGAAGACACCTGCTTTGAGTTTGGTGTTTTCCCCGCCATCCTGAGTTTCCCACTTGATTACCCGTTAAGTCCCCCGAAGATGAGATTCACCTGTGAGATGTTTCACCCCAACAGTAAGTGCCTTCCAGCGTCCTCTGCGGTGCCGGGCGCGGCAGGGAGGGCCCGAGCCACAGGAAGCGAGTGCGTCACCTCCCTAGACGCCTAGCACGCGATTGCCACCTGCAGGCGAGACGCGAGCCTGCCGCTGGGCCACAGTGGGTCGCTAGAAAGCAGTGTTAGCGTGAGCTCCTCCGCGGGGTGAGCGTGTGAGCGGGCGGGCGTGCACCTGCGGAGGGTCACACGTCTGCTGTGGGGTTATTGTTCATGCTGGAACCCCAGTAAAGTAGCCTTTCAGCAATAGAGAAGTTGCGTTCACATCACAGATGAGTGTGATTACGTAACGTGATGACGTAACGGCGTTCATGTCACAGATGAGTGTGATTATGTAACGGCGTTCACGTCACAGATGAGTGTGATGACGTAACGGCGTTCGCATCACAGATGAGTGTGATTACGTAACGGCTAACGAGTGTGCCACATTGACTGGGAGAAGCAGGTTACTAATCAGGACTGTGATAATTCCATCTGAAAACACTGTGTAGAGCTGGAAAGAAGCACAGATGTTAAAAGCGACTTTTCTGATTGGGAGTATTTTCTCCTCGTAAATATGTGTTCTCCCCCCAAATTAAACATTTGATACTTTACAAAAAAAAGATTTATTTATTAGAAAAAATGACAGGGACAGGCAGCGAGAAAAAGACCTTCATCCTCTGGTTTACTCCCCAAATGGCCACAGTGGCTGGAGCTGGGCCAGGCCGAAGCCAGGCGCTCCATCCAGGTCTCCCACATGGGGGCAGGGGCCCAAGAACGTGGGCCATCTTCCCCTGCTTTCCCAGGCCACAGCAGAAATCTGGGTCAGAAGTGAAGCTGTTGGGACTCAAACCTGCGCCCAGAGGGGATGCCTGTGTTGCAGGCAGTGGTTTAACCCGCTGCACCACAGTGCCAGTTTGCTTGATACTTTTTTTTAAAGATTTATTTTATTTACTTGAAAGTTAGGGAGTGAGAGATCTTCCATCCGCTGGTTCACTCCCCAGTTGGCTGCGATGACCAGGGCCAGGCAAGGTGAAGCCAGGAGCCAGAAGCTGCTTTCCGGTCTCCCATGTGGGTGCAGGAGCCCAGGCACATCAACAGGGAGCTGGATCAGAAGCTGAGCAGCCGGCACTCAGACACGCCCACGTGGGATGGTGGCATTGCAGGCGGCAGCTTTACCCGCTATGCCACAGCACCGGCACCCCGACCCTTGTTATTTTTACAGAGAGAAAACAAGATCTCTTAAATAAAGTGTTTCACCGTAGCTGGAAGTGCGTCCAGTAGCAGGGGTTGGAATCCTCTTTCTTCTTTCTGTGTTGGGAGTTATACAGGGAGCGGGCTGTGTTTAGTGATCGCACTTAGAATAATGTTTCTTATAAATGAGCGTTATTGCCGTTGACAATCACATCTTACTAGCTACGGGGGAGAAGGCAGGACGTACTGAACACTTGCTGGAAGCAGGTCCCTATGCTGTCTTTTCTGCATATCAAGTAACTACAGGCCAGACTTTAAAAAGTTCCGTCTTTTCAGTTATTTGAGAGGACAGAGACCGAGACAGAGCTCCTGCCCACTGGTTCACTCCCCCGGTGCTGGGCCAGCCCAGAGCCAGGAGCCTGGACTCCAATCTAGCTGTCTCAGGTGGATGCAGGGGCCAAAGTGCTTGAGCCATCACCTGCTGCCCTCCGGGGTCTGCAGGAAGCAGGGTCCGCAGGTGAGTTGCTGCACTTGGACAGGCGCTGGGTGTGGGCATCCCAAGCAGCTGTGCTAAACACCCACCGAGAATCTAGAATATTCTGAACCCCTGGCTTCCCTCTTGGTTTCAAGATGACCCACTGGGCACCCCTCCCTGCTCCACGCCCACTGGGCACCCCCGCCCATCAGATCCCTGCCCGCCAGGCTTTCAGGAGCGCCTGCCTGGCAGGCCCTGGGGTGCTGGTGCCGCTGTGTGGGTGCTGAGCCGTCCCTGCTTCTGGCTGCATTGCCTCAGTCCCCGCCCCCGCAGATGCCGGTCCTGCCAAGACAGCCCTGAGCGCTGCTGCTGAGATGGGGGACAGTGCACGTAGGGCTCACTGTTGTGTTATCTCCTCTAGTGTGGTTCTGGCGTTTTCGGCAGTAAAAGGTATGAAGCGTGTGTTCTGGTTTTTAGGTTGGTGTCAGCGGAAGAGAGCGGCAGCGTGGCTCGCCACCTGAGCGTGCTCGCAGGCCCGAGGTGACAGGGCCCGCGGTCTCCCAGGCTCTCTGAGGCCTCTCATGTCAGGAGGCTGCTGGATAATTAGATACAGATAGGAAGACGACAGAAGATAAAGGCTTTCTCGAGGTGGTGCCTGGAGCTGGTGTCAGAGATAAGTGCAGCCTGTAACTAAGTTGTGTGAGCAGACGTTCAGGGTAGCGGAGTAATCACTGGTAGCTGCTGTGAGATGTTCAAGTAGTTAATGTAAGTGGCCTAGGTTTGCCTTACTGCAAGGGGCTGTGCATTATTCTTACGTTGTAGAGACAGTTCCGTCTGAAGGGAGGGGCGGTTGTTCAGGAGAGCACAAGCAGGCAAGGGCGGGAGGTGAGCGGGAGCCACCGTGTCGGTGTTCATTCTGGATGGCCCGAGGGGCCTGGAGGAGGAAGCACCTCGCCACCGAGTGTGGGCTTCAGATCGGCTCAGCTCCAGCCGTTGTGCCCATTTGGAGAGTGAGCCAGCAGATGGAAGACCTTTCTCCCTGTTTCTCCCTTTCTCTGTAATTCTGCCCCTCAAGTAAGCAAATCTTTTAAAAAAAAAAATGACTTTGAGTGCTGTTGTGCAGCGGGTTAAAGCTCTGGACTGAGGCACCAGCATCCCATATGGGCACCGGTTCTAGTCCCGGCTGCTCCTCTTCCCATCCAGCTCTCTGCTGTGGCCTGGGAAACAGCGGAGGATGGCCCAAGTGCTTGGGCCCCTGCACCTGCGTGGGAGACCTGGAGGAAGCTCCTGGTTCCTGGCTTCAGATCGGCGCAGCTCCGGCTGTTGTGGCCACCTGGGGAGTGAACCAGCAGGCAGAAGACCTCTCTCTGTCTCTCTGTAACTCTGTCTTTCAAATGAATGAAATAAATCTTAAAATTAAGAAAGTAACAAGTGAACAGAATCCAACGCGGCCGGGCTCCGGGCCGTGGAGCTGCTCCGTGTGCTTGCTGGCTGTAGCTGGTTAGGGCCGGGTAGACTTCCTGGCTGGCCTTCCTGAACCAGGCACAGTCTTTGCCACAGCCCTCCGGCGTCTGTGAACCTCGCTGGTCCTCTGGCCGCTAGCGGGAAGCGGGACTTGCGGTTTAGAGCACTGGCTGCGCAGGGTCGTGCAGACTCTGTTTTAGATGAGAAATTTGTCTCCTCTCCAGAAATTGTTTCTTGTTTTGGCATTAAAAAAAGTGTGCCTGAGGTGCAGTGCCGCGTCTGTCTCGGGTGAGGAGTGGCGCCCAGGGCCCCAGGCCGTGCTCCAGCCGTGCGAACAGCTCAGTGAGCCTGCAGCCTTGTTCTCCTCATCTTGGGCGCGGCGCCGCAGGCCTGTTCCCTGGGCTCACCCTGCTGTCTGCGGCCCTTGCAGTCTACCCGGACGGGAGGGTCTGCATCTCGATCCTGCACGCGCCAGGGGACGACCCCATGGGCTACGAGAGCAGCGCCGAGAGGTGGAGCCCAGTGCAGAGCGTGGAGAAGATTCTGCTGTCCGTGGTGAGCATGCTGGCAGGTGAGTGCCAGTGCCGGGGCCGGGCCCCGCGGCCGGGCGTGGGCAGCGGAGGTGCTGCCGGGGCCGTCGTGCCCCGCAGTCTCTCCTCCCTCGTGTGGCCATGTCCAGTCCACGCTTCCTCGCTGCCCGTCCTGTAGTGCTGTTTGCGTGCACACATTTCAGAGCTAGGACCTCGAAGGCAGTTGGGTACCGCCATCGTATCATTGACCGTCGTTAGCCAGACGTCCGCATACTCGGGGGGGTTTCTTGGGCCCTACTCTTGGTGCCAGGCACTGTGCTCCGTGTGCAGCTCCGGGTGACAGAAACCCCGACTTTAAAGGGAGCTTTCCGAGGGTAGACCTGAGACCAGGACACACACAGGCTGTCAGGCCAGTTCCTGAGAGGGGGCGGCTGGGCTGAGTCTGGGGCATGTTAGCACAGTAGGAGGGCGGGAGAGGCATTTGGGCCAGAGGAAGCCGCCAGGCAGGGGCCCAGGGGCAGGAGGCAGCTGACTCAGTGGGGCACTGCCAGCTCACTGCGCTGAGCCAGGGCTGGGAAGCGGGGCGCGGTGGGAAGTGGGGCGGGCAGTACGCCGCAGGGGCAGTGCTACAGCTGGTGCCGGGGGTGGCAGTGGAGGAGAGGCAGAGATGTGCTAGGTGGGGTCCAGGGACCCGGGGCGGCAGAAGGCTGCAGTGTGGGCCCCAGGCCACAGGGCACAGTCCGAGGCCTGGCTGACTTCTCTTTCTCCCGTGAAGGCCAGGGCCCGCCCACTGAGGGGCTCATCCAGGACCACTGGGTGAAGGGGACTCTGGGTAGGGCGGCAGGTGATGGCACAGCCCAGAGAGGTCACGTAGAGGGACAGGGGACGAGGAGGAGCCTCCAGAGGTCGGGGAGACACAGAATTGCCGCCAGGGTGCCGGGGGCCTGAGGCAGCCGTGGTGGGCCGTGCGCCCTCTGCAGGAGCTGTGAGAGAAGTGACCACTGCAGAGCCCCTCAGAACGGAGACCGCGGTGTGGGTGGTGCAGCCGCTGGCCCCACGCAGTCCCCTGGGAGGCTGTGTGTGCCTGTGGCTGTGTCGGGGTGTTTGCAGAGCACGATGGAAGATGGCTGGTCGTTGGCCTCTCGACACCCACGACAGTTCTCTCGCGAGGGCAGCTGCTGCCCCACGCCGTGTGCTGCGGTTGGTGGAGCCCAGCCGCTGGTGTGGAGAGCTGCGTCCCTCTCCCGGCCCGCAGGCTCAGTGCCTCCTGCTGGTTTTGGGGACCTCTCTCGCGAGGCCTCTCAGCGTTCTTAAAGGGAACGGAAGCGCTTTGCCGAGTGGCTTGCCTTCTTTTTTTTTTTTTTTTTTTTAGTTATTATTAAATGACTTCTTATTTAAAAGACAGAATGACAGAAAGGGAGAGACAGCTTCCATCCACTGGTTCTCTCCGCCAGTGCTGCACAGCTAGGCCTGGGCCAGGCCAAGCCAGGAGCTCCATCCGAGTCTCCCAGTGGGTGGCAGGGCCCAAGCACTCGGAGCGCCCTCCGCTGCTCCCAGGTGCGTGACCGGGAGCCGGGTGAGGCACAGAGCGGCGGGCGTGCGCCCTGGCCCGCCCCGCGCCTGGGTTGCTCGCGTCTGGAGTGGCGGCCCCGCCCCGCCTCGCCCCCGCTGAGTGCTGCTGTCCTTTCAGAGCCCAACGACGAGAGTGGAGCAAACGTGGACGCTTCCAAGATGTGGCGTGACGACCGGGAGCAGTTCTACAAGATCGCCAGGCAGATCGTGCGCAAGTCCCTGGGGCTGTGAGGCCAGGCCTCCGACGCGGAGTGACAGTGACACTGTGCTGGCACCGAAACAGGCCCCTGAGCAGAGCCGCGGTGTCTCACTTTCTCACCTTCCCCTGCCCGGCAGGCCTCTGCCATGGCGGCTTAGCACCTCGACGGCCACGTCACTACCTCTCCCCGAGGCCCCGCAGCTCCGCCGCCTCCCCTCCTGGAGCTCCGGGGTCGCGCTGGCCAGCCTTCCGGGACAGGGACACCGGCCATGCCCTGCCCGCCACGGGCCGGGCCGCTCCCCGAGCCCCCGGGCATCGGTCACCTTCCCGCTGCATCCCCCTCACGTCTGGGTACAGCGTGTGCGCGTGATCACAGGGCGTCACACGTAGAAATGCCTTCCGAAGGCCTGTGGCCTGCGGGTCCCGGCGGCTGTGGAGGCCTCAGCGCCCGAGCACCCCGGCAGGGGCGGGGACACGGGAAGGCTGCAGCGACAGCGTCCTGGCCCTCCGGGCGCCCCCTCCCTTCAGCAGAGAAGCAGACCCTCGCCCCAGCGGTCGGAGCTCGGAGCACAGAGCTGTGCCTTACCCCCGCCCTGGCCAGCGCGCGTGGAGCAGGCACACGAGCCTGGGCCCGGCAGAGCCCGCGCCGCTCACGGCCGGACGTGATGGCTGCGGGGCCTGGTGCCGGGAGGCGGCGTTACAAGCAATAACACATCTGTCACGTGCAGAGTCCACACAGGTTACATTTAAATAGGAACCTATTTTTGACATAAGGGACGGTCTGTGAGACACAGTCGGCTTTTCCTCACGCTGCCCTCCATCCGCCCTGCCCTCCCTGACGTCGGAGCCCGGAGCCGCTCCCTGACGCCGTGCGCGGCGGCCGTGGAAACCAGCTCCTGCCTTTCCTCCACGGGAGGGGTCGTGTAAAATCCGAGATGGGAGCGCGTTGTATGTGCGCCTCCCGGCGGGGACGTGGCAGCAGGAGCGGGCCGCGGGCCGGCGTGGGGGGGCGGCACACAGGCCCGCAGGCTGCCTAGGCGGGAGAGAGACAGTCTACAAAAAGTATTTTTATTCATTTGTATTTATTAAGTGCCCCCAGCCCCTGCCTCTGTTCTGTGTGGAATTTAATTACTGTGTTGCAAATAAAGTTACCTATTTCCCCCGATCTGCAACTCCCTCTTTGTTGTGTTTTTCGTGTGCTGGGAAGCCTAAGCCCAGAGGCCCCGGCATTAGAGGCCCCGGCGGCGGCAGGGCCTCTCCCGGCCCGGAGCAGTGCTGGGCCGTGTTCTCCCTCCCTCCCTTCCTCCGGGACTGGATGTGACCTCGGATGCAGAGGGCGGGGAGCCCTGCTGGTGGCAGCGCAGCCCAGGGCGGGGGAGCAGCGCCCGTTCAGCCGGAAACCTGAAGTGAGAATCCAGGAAACCTGAAGTGAGAATCCAGGAAACCTGAAGTGAGAATCCAGGAAACCTGAAGTGGAATCCGGCGTTTGGTGTCGTGAGGGGGCACGCTGGGGCCCCTCCTGCTGGGCGAGTGACCACGTCGTGGTTGTCTTGGGTGGGAGGTGGCTTCCTGTTGCTGCAGCATTGCCACTGGGCTGAGCTTGGGGCGCTGAGGTCACTCCCCAGAACCTCCAGGACATGGGGCTGTGCGGTGTCCTGAGTGGGGCACCATCAAAGCCACCGCCCTCCAGAGTGTCCCGGGCTCCGTGCCCGCACCCCCTCCCGTGTGGCCCACACTGGTTCACCCGCCTGTACAGGCCCCACCCCTGCCGTCCTCAGTGCCTGCTGCATTCCAGCGTGCCCACCCTGTGATACACTCCGGGGGCCACCGCGCCCTGCCCCGTGGCTGTGGGACAGGAGGCGCCGGGGCCGGCTGTCGGCACCCTCCATCTGGTGGAGTCGTGCCTGGTTCACCCTGCTGCGGTGCCCGAGCTGTGAGGGACCCTGCACGCTGTCCACCCGCAGTGGGTGTCCGGCTCACTCACCATCTCCACCCTAAGGGGCAGCGACCACACTGGGCTCGTGGCCGTGGGAGGGGCGGGCTGAGGTTGGGGTAGGGGCGAGTGCCGTGCCGGTGGCAGCACGCCTGCGGGGGCTCCCGCTGTAGGGTAGAGCTCTCGGCTGGGCTTGCCGTTCTGCGCGCAGCCGGGCTGACCCTGAGGGCAAGGGTCCTGCTGGAGCCAGGTGCGTGGCTGGGCCACTGCTGTCACGCCCTGTCATGTCCCTGCAGCCAGGGACTCTTGTAGAGCAGGGCAGGGGTGAGTGTCAGGCTCCCCCACGCCCGCCGGCAGCACTGGGGCCTCACCCAGCACAGAGCGCAGGCTGGGCTGTGTGGTCACCTGCCCCGGGGGTGCTGGGCTCTGCTGAGGCCCAGGGAGAGCGGGTGGCAGGATGGGCTGAGAACAGAGTGCAAAGCGGGTGGCTGTAGGGGTTATGTGGGGGGCACCGCCTGTGAGTGCTGTGGGCTGGGGGCTCAGAATCCGTCAGAATGACCCTGCACCCGGCCTTGGTGCTGCCACTCCAGCTGCTGACCTAGGCATGGCCAGCAGGAGCCAGCAGCCCCCTGCGTGCTCCAGCACAGCTGGCCCTGAGTGCCCCCAGGCCTGGCTCAGACGTCAGCACCTGGGTGGCCCCTGTACCTCATCTGTGAGACGGTTCTGGTGGCAGTGACTGCATTCCCATGGAGCAGCCGTGGGATTGAGACCGCGCCTGGGGACAGCAGCCCTCTGTACCCACCTGGCAAGAGCACGTCCGTGCCTGAGCCAGCGGTCTTCCCGCCCCTGGTGGCAGTGGGCTCTGCCTGGAGGAGCGGGGAGTCCGAGTCTCTGCCGGCCACGTTTGTCAGTGTGGTCAGCAAGGCCCCCCGAGTCCTTCCTGTCCAGGCCTGTGCACGGGGCACGTTGGGTGCACGGAGCCCTGCTCTGGGGTGGCCTTCCAGAAGTCTCCCCTAGAGAGGACTGGGGGGCTCCAGCTGCTCAGCCTGCCCCTGTGAGGGCCAGGTTTCTCCCAGGGACCACTGGCTCGGACTCTCCACAGCAAACCCCATCCTGCACCTGAAGACACGGTCAGGCCAGAGCAGGGGTCCACGCTGCACGAGGTGGATGCCAGACCTGGCCCTGGGATGTCCACGGCAGGCAGGGGCCAGGTGCAGCTGGAGCAGCAGCACCGACTGTGGTGCCTGCGTCTGTCCCCAGGACCTGTTTGCTCAGCGTGGGTGGAGGAATGGGGAAACAGTTCATTCCCATACAAGATGCGTACAGGCAAACCTGTGTGTGCATGTGTATGCGTGTGCACGTGTACCTGTGTGCATATAAGGGTGCGTGTATGTATGGTGTGTGTACATACTTGTACATGCGTGTATGTGTATGGGTGTGCACACTTGTGCTTGTTTGTGCGTGTGTGTGCACGTGTGTAAACTGCATGCGTGTGTGGGTGTGTACATGTGCATGTTTGTACACGTGTACATGTGTGAAACTGTGTACGTGTGTGCACGTATGGTTTGTGTGGGTGCTTGCGCACATGTGTATGTGCACGTGTGCATGGCTGTGTGCATATGTGTGGATGCCCAGGGAAGAGGGTGGGAGACCGGCTTGCTGGTGGCCTCTGCAGCCTTGGAGGATGCAATGAGCGTGTTGGGCCCACGGGAAGCAGCTGCCACTCGTGGGCAGAAGACACGGATTCTTCCAGCCTTCTGCCCCTTGGAGCAGTTCCGCCTGAGGAAGCAGCCAGGCTGGGCGGAGGCTGTGGCAAGACCCCAGTCCCCCGGCCAAGCTCACAGGCCATGGGCATGCGTGCGCGGTGTGTGCCCTCGGGGTCTCCGGCTTTGTCCCAGGACAGCACTGTCTGCTCTTTTGCGTCTGTGCTTTGCTCTGTCCCTGTCTGTCCTCTCCAGTCCAGTCCTGTCCACCCTGACCCGCTGTGGAGGAGGAACCCGGGCGAGTGACACGAGCCTGGTCCACGCGTTTGGTGCTAGCGCTGGGCTCAGTGTCGGATCTCCTGGCTGTGTCCTCTCGCAGCAGTGCCGGGTGTGGGCGTGGCAGGGAGCCTGCCTCTGTAGCTAACGAGGACGTGGTCACAGTGGCCCCTGCCCGTGGCTGGCCGCCCCTGGGCCTGCCTGCCTAAGCTCCTGAGCCAGGTGGAGGTGCTAGGCCCACCTCCAATGCACAGGCCGGCTCACCAACGGGGGCCAGGGCAAGGCCGAGCTTCCCTCCTCCCCCTACACCCTTACTCCCCCCCCAAAAAAAAAAACACACTGGGCTCCTGGTGCATCCGGATGCCACAGCTGCCTTAGCCAGTGTGTCAGTTCCCATCGCAAACTTCCCGAGGGGCCGGTGCTATGGCAGTGTCCCGTGTGGGCATCGGTTCCAGCCTGGCTGCTCCCCGCTCCGATGTCCCTGAGAAGGCAGCAGAGGAGGCCCAGGTGCTGGGGCCCCTGCACCCGCGCAGGAGACCTGAAGCAGCTCCGGGCTCCTGGCTTCCGCCTGGCCCCGCTCTGGCCATTGTGGCCGTTTGGGGAGTGAACCAGCGACTGGAAGATTTATCTCTGTCTCTCCCTCTCTGTAACTCTGTCTTTCAAATGATTAAGTAACAAATATTTACAAGAAAGAACTTCCCGAGACCCCCCACGCCCACACTCAGCACACAGGGGTGCGTGTGGCCTCCCCTGCTAGCCCCGGGTGATCCCTAAGCTTCCGGCAGCCGGGGCCACTGCCCCTGTGGAGCCCGCGTCCTCTGGGCGGGCACGTCGCCCGGCACTGCCCTGTGGCCTCGGCCCTGTTTCGGGCTCCCGCTGCGTGGGCGCTGCATGGTTTTCGGGCTGTGGGGTGACTTCCTGCCAGCTGTTCGGGGGCTCCACTGCCCCCGGCTGCCCTGTGGGGGTTGCCTTTTGGGGGTCACCCCAGGCTTCTGGTCACATGTGGGAGCCTCGCCTGCGGCTCCCTCGGGTCCTTCCCGCCCTTTCTCACGGTCCCCTGGGGGCCCCGCTCGCCCCTGTCGACGCTGTCCCTGGACACTGCGCTGCAGGTTTGCGGTTCTCTGCATGTCGCTCTGTGGCTGCTTCCAGCTCGCACACCTGGGGGCTCCTCAGCTCCGATTCCGCCCCTTCTTGGCGCCTGGGCCCCGCGTGGCCACCCTGCCACCAGCCCCTTCCTGGCTCCTCAGCCGAGGCCCCGGGCATTCCGGCGGGGAGGGGAGCTCGCTGCCACCCCCCAAGGCACCACGCAGGTTCTGTCACCTCCCAGGCAGCCGGGGACTCGGGGCCCCATCCGGCAGGGCTCCGGGCTCAGGCCCTGTGCAGTGTCGGCTCCCAGTGCCGCGGCTCCCGGCAGCCTCTGCTTCCTGCAGCGTTGCCTGTTGCAGGCAGCAGGAAGCCGGAGGTCATTACCGCGCTTGTTTTGTGTTGGTCCGGGTGTTGGGGCAGTGGGAGTTGCTGCTACCATCTGGAAAGCTCCGTGAAGATGAAAGGCGGCTGGAAGCCGTGACGCCCCAGAGGCGGCCGGGGCCGGGTGAGAACGAGCTGGGGTTTCCGGTGCCGGCTCGCCCAGCGCGGGAGCCTCGGGAGCCTGCTCCCGGTGTTTTGGCTCTGGGCCACCTGCCTCGGGAGTTCTAACAGACAAGAAGCGCAGAGACCCGAGCGTGGCCCCGCTGGACATAGGGCAGGTCAGCGGGTGCTGTGCGGGGGCACCTGCTGTCCACGTAGCCAAGCTCTCGGGAGCCACAGGCCCTGGGGCAGAGAAGGGTCCGGAGCCACCGCCAGCGTGGTGACAGGCGGGCGCTGGCAGCAGGCGGCAGTGCTGGGCGCCTTCAGGAACATCCCGATCTGCTGTGCGCGTGTGACCTTGCACTCCCGGTGTGACTGGGAGGCCGAGGGACAGAGCGGGGCCAGGGCTCCAGGGCAGGGAGCCTGGTGACAGCATGTTCTAGAGTGGGGGCCGAGCTCAGGGCAAGTCCAGGGCTTCTGAGCTGGCCTGGTGGGACGTGGCAGGCAGACGCGCTGCTCTGTGCGCACGCACTTATGCACATGTGTGCACACGAACGCACCCATGCACACATACAACACACACACGTTCACATCAAAGGGTGGGGTTCCTGAGCGGGCTCCCAGAAGCCCCGCTGTGGGCAGAGGCCTGCAGCTCGGGTGCCCCCGGCGCCGGGCTGGCCGGGCTGGCGCGGGCTCCATCAGATAGCGTTCGCTTACCCAGCAGCACCCGTGTTTGTGGCGCACCTTCAAGTGCACCCTCGAGACAGTGATTACAAAGTCGTTAACCTAAATTTAGCCTGATTGTCAAATAAATCAGCCACATGAATCACGGCGGTTTGCCAGCCTACACACGCTTGGCTCCCAGGTGAGCAGCACCACCGGGCAGAGCTGGGGGCCCTGCGGCTTCCCGGGGCGGGCGACGCCCCCTCACAGGCCCGCGTCCCCCGCGCCCAACGGGCAGCAAAGGGAGTCGCCGCCGCGAGCCGGCCCGCGCCCACCGGCCATGGCCAGCTCCTCATGCCGGAGAGTCTACCCTGCCTGACCGTGCCTGAGGCTCTGCCCTGGGCCTGGCTCCCTTCTGCCTACCCTAGAGTGGGGGGCAGCACGGAGGGGGCCCTGCAGACCACGCCGGGCCTCAGGTGCTGGCCTGGGAGCCTCCCGGGCCATGGGGGGCTGCTGGTGGCCACTGCTGCTTGTGGCTCTGAGGGCTCCAGGACAGGGGACACCCCGCTTCTGCACAGAGCTGTCCCAGGGGCCAGGCTGGGGGCCCCACTGTCAGCAGGGGAGGCTTTCTGAGCCCTCAGCCCCCGCACACACACACAGGAGCCGGCGGGCGCTTTGCTGGGGCGGCCCTCGGGGGACGTGGGTCTGGCCCCCCTGCAGGTCCCGCCTGCACTCTGTGAGGCCCCCTGGCCCTGTCCTGCCCAGGGCCTCTGGCTCCCTCCACAGGGTCCTCACTGGAGTTGCTTCCAGCCGCCGTCCTCAGGCTCTGGATGTAGCCCGATGACCCCAGCGTGGCTGGAGCCCCACGGCCCGCGCTGCCGACCGCGCCCCCACCCCACCCCATGCCGCTGGTTTGCTACCTCCCCCTCCAGCGCGGGCTCGCTCTTGCTCACCGGGACCAGGGCAGCAGCCTCCGGTCAGCCAACAAAACACTGGAAGAAACTTTACAGTTCTTTTTTTTTTTTTATTTTTATTTTTTAATTTGACAGATAGAGTTAGACAGTGAGAGAGACAGAGAGAAAGGTCTTCCTTCTGTTGGTTCACCCCCCAAATGGCTGCTACGGCCAGAGCTATGCTGATCTGAAGCCAGGAGCCAGGTGCTTCCTCCCGGTCTCCCATGCAGGTGCAGGGACCCAAGCACTCGGGCCATCCTCCACTCCCTTCCTGGGCCACAGCAGAGAGCCGGACTGGAAGAGGAGCAACCGGGACTAGAACCCGGCACCCATATGGGATGCTGATGCTGTAGGCAGAGGATTAACCAAGTGAGCCACAGTGCCGGCCCCGAAACTTTTCAGTTCTTAATGCAGCATCAAGCTGCAGTTGTCTTGGAAGAACTAGACAAGGTGGAGACGAGCGTAAGTAGGTGCCGGCCCTGCGGCCCCGGGTGGGTGTCCCCTGCCCGCTGTGCCCGGTGTCGGGGGAGGGGAGCTGCCAAGTCAGCGGGATTTCTCCAGATACTGTAGGCTGCTCCCTGGGCCCGGGGCCCCACCCTGGGCCTGGCCTGTGAGGCACAGCGTGGCCGGCTGAGCCGGGTGGGGGTTTCTCCCAGCTGCCGCCAGTCCTGTGGGTGGAATTTGGGTCTTTGGCAGCCCAGTGCCACAGCAGATGCCCTGCGCGTGGTCTCAGCCGTGTCCCCGCCGTGGCCTGGCTGCTGCCGCTTGTGAACCCGCTCGGGGTTGGCAGGCTCTGAGGCTGGGCTGTGCTGGGCCTGGGTCTCGGTACAGCACGGACCTTGGGGCATCGGGACCCTGTCCTCTGGCATGGGCGCTCTGGCCACCGGCCTTCCAGATCATTCCACCCTCCAGGGTGCCCTCCCCTTGTGTCCATCAATCAATCCTGCACATTCTTGAGTGAATGTGAAAAAAGGGATTTGAATTCCTTTTTAAATTTTTATTTATTTATATATTTTAAAGATTTATTTATTTATTTGAAAGAGTTACAGAGAGAGAGAAGGAGAGGCAGAGAGAGAGAGAGAGAGAGAGAGAGAGATCTTCCCTCTGCTGCTTCACTCCCCAGATGGCTGCAACAGCTGGAGCTGTGCTGATCCGAAGCCAGGAGCCAGGTGCTTCTTCCAGGTCTTCCACGCGAATGCAGGGCCCAAGGACTTGGGCCATCCTCTACTGCTTTCCCAGGCCATTAGAAAGGAGCCAGATCCTAAGAGGAACAGCCTGGATGGAACTGGCACCCATATGGGAGGCCGGCACCACAGGCGGAGGATTAGCCCACTGTGCCACAGCGCCGGCCCCCGGGGAATCTGACTTCTGATCGAGGGGCCTTAGAGAAACCCAAGGACGGCGCCCAGCAGAGCACCGCTCAGCCGATCCTGGAGTCCTCGGCTCGCCCTCAGGGAGCCGCTGCCTGCCGCCCCGGGCCCAGGCTGGCTGGCTTCCTGTCTGTCTCCCCTGCCCCAGACCTGTGAGGCTGCCTGCCCCTGTCCTCAGACACACGCCATCCCCTGTCCCTTGTCCTGCCCGGCCCCGCGGAGAGCACAGAGGGGCTGCCGGGGTCAGCGGCGTGAGTGGCGCCGAGGTCTCCGTTTGCTGCCGGCTACTCTGCGTGTCCAGGGCGTGCGCGTGGTGGGGCTGCTCGCGGTGAGTTCCTGTGGCTGCTCCTGCCTCTGCCTCTCGGCCTCGGCATCTGTGGCTTCACAGGCCCACCGGGCGCTGGGCCCCGCGGCTCTGCGGCGGCTCCTCTCGTCAGCGTGGGCAACGCCGGGCTGTGGTCTCTCCCCGTCTCTTCCTTCCTGCGTTCTTACCCGCGTTCCTCGTGGCTGGTTCTCATCTCCGCTGCGATGACATCTGTTAAACCCACCCAGGAAGTGCTTCACCCCCCAGATGTCTGCGTCTTAACCCCCAAATCTGTGACTACGTCACTTTCCACGGCAGAGGGACCTGCAGGTGCCACTTCCGTAGGACTCTAGCACCAGGGGCTGGCGCTGTGGTGTCTGGGTAAAGCCACTGCCTGTAGTGCCGGCATCCCCTATGGGCGCCAGTTCGAGTCCCGGCTTCCCCTCTTCTGATCCAGCTCTCTGCTGTGGCCCGGGAAAGCAGTGGAGGATGGCCCAAGTGCTTGGGCCCCTGCACCCGCGTGGGAGACCAGGAGGAAGCTCCTGGCTCCTGGCTTCGGATCAGCGCAGCTCCAGCTGTTGCAGCCATTTGGAAAACGGACCAGAGGATGAAGGACCTCTCTCTCTCTCTCTCTCTCTCTCCTCTGCCTCTCTGTAACTCTGCCTTTCAAATTAAATAAATAAATAATAAACAGAGAGAATGTAGCACTGGGAAGTTCATCCAGGCTTGTCCTGCTGCAGGTGGCCCAGCCCTGGGGGCGTGGCCGGATGGGCAGTCCCCCGACTGAGGGAGCACTGGGGGCTGTGAGGGCCGACCCTCAGTGTAGCCCGGTGACCCCCGGGCCTGCAGGGCACAGCCGTGCCGTCCTCAGCCTCGGAGCCTGTGGCTGTGCGTGTAGCAGCCTAGGAAGCGTGGAGTCGCCACCACTGCTGGTTGCCCGATTTCCGGGGTGTGTCACAGGGCCAGTCATGCTTCTCAGGGCTTCCGGTCGTTTCTGAGCCGGTCCAGGCTTTGGCACGCGCAGCCTGAGGGTCTGCCTCTGCTTCCAGTCCAGGGCGGCATCCGCGTGTGCTCGGTCATCTTTGAATGCTCAGTGTTGACTTGAAAACCTGTAAAAACAATTGGAGCCCCAGGAGGAGGTGGTCTCACCCCAGCGGGGTGCCTGCAGCACCGCTGTTTGGAGAGCGCCTTGATGCGGCGTCCGGCCTTGGTGCTTCCCGGGCCGCGAGGTGGCCGGAGCCAGGCCGCCCCCCTTGCTCACCGCGGCTCGCAGAGCGCAGCACAATGCTGGGCGTCCAGTGTGCCAGGAGCCCCTGGAAGCGCTCAGAGCAGCCTCGGAGCCGCCCCCTGCAGCTGGCCGGGTGGAGGCTGCTGGCTTGTCCCCCCAGTGAGGACAGCTGCCAGCCCGAGGCAGGCCCCAGGTGACCCGGCCAGCCTTCCTTGCACGCGTTGTTTCTGCACTTCAGCCCTTGGCTTCACACCACTGCGCTGGCCACATCCAGAGCCCCATTTCCCATCACAGCCACAGTGTCCCCATCCCCTATCACGTGGTCAGCCCTGCACCCAGGGCTCCCCGTCACCCTCCTGCCCCTCTGGGAGGCCTCCAGGCTGGTGGGGAGCCAGGGCTCTTGGATCGAGCCCAGCCTGGTTTCCCTGTCCCATGGGTACCGGGCCACAGGAGCAGCTGATGGGCACTGGGCCACAGGAGCTGCCCACAGATGCTGGGCCACAGGAGCTGCCCACGGGTGCTGGGCCACAGGAGCTGCCCACGGGTGCTGGGCCACAGGAGCTGCCCACAGGTGCTGGGCCACAGGAGCAGCCCATGGGTGCTGGGCCACAGGAGCTGCCCACGGGTGCTGGGCCACAGGAGCTGCCCTCTGCTGCGAGCAGAGCTGAGCGCCATCACTCTCATCATCACGTGCTCAGCACCGCCTCTGTCCACAGTGGGGGCAGAACGGGCCGTCCCCTCAGAGTGTCCCTTCCCTGAGAACTCCCTCCTGGGGCTCAGCTGTCGCCCCGCACGGCACAGCGCAGGTCCGGACCAGTCGAGAGCGGAGGCACCGGCTGACGTCGCCGTGCCGTCTCGCCGGGACTGGGAGTCACGCTGGGAAGGCGTCCAGCTCCTCCCCTGCGGCACCTGGCGCTGCGCTCCCGCCTTCCCGGTCAGGTTCCACGGAGCCCTAGGGCCGGGCTTTCCCAGCGTTAACCACCTGTGCGGGAGCTGACTCTCCCAGCCTGGGTCCCACACGGCTCACACACATGCAGCCTGCTCACACGCGTGCACACATTGTACCCACACACGTTCACACACACTGCCAAGTGCAGACTCACACACACTAACACGTGCTCACACACACTGAATGTGCACAGATATCCACGCACATGTCACACACATGGACACACAGACCTATACACACTTCCACTTGCACACACACACTGCACGTGCACATGTGGACACATGCACACACACACACACTGCCCACACAGACATGTGGACACAATGACAGGTGCCCACACTGCACGCATGCGCACACACACAGACACAGACATGGGGACACACACTGAATACGCACGTGTGCACACGCATGCACAAGCACACAGGGACCTGTGCAGATGTGCACACACATGCGTGCTCACACACGGGTGCGCACACACTCACACAGCAACGCTGGTGCAGAGCAGGGCTGAGCCCGCTGCGTTTCTGTCGCTGGTGCATCCTGACCCTTCATGTCTCACGCAGCTCACTGCCAGCAGGTCGCTGAATGTGAGAAGCTTAAGGGTTCCTCATTAATTCCATTTTAACAATTTACTTATTTATTTGAGAGAGAGAGCCAGAGAGACAGGCAGAGAGAGGGATCTCTCATCCACTGGTTCACTCCTGAAATGCCCACAAAGCTGGGGTTGGCCAGGTTGATGCCAGCAGCGTGGCCCTCCATCCAGGCCCTCCAGTGTGGGCAGCAAGGACCCAGTAACGACCGTCACGGCTGCTTCCCGGGGGAGGAGGCCCAGCTGTCCGCTTTGGGCTCAGGGTGTCTCAAGTGGCGTCTTAACCACTGTGCCAAATGCCCAGCCCAGCGAATCCTTTATTATTATTACCTATTTAAAGATTAATTTTATTAATTTTAAAGGCAGAGTTAGAGAGAGATCTTCTATCCGGAGGTTCACTCCCCAAATGGCCGCAACAGCCGGGGCTGGGCCGGGCCGAAGCCAGGATCTTCTTCCAGGTCTCCCACATAGGTGCAGGGGCCCAAGGACGTTTCCCTCCTGGGAAAGCAGGCCACAGCAGAGAGCTGGATCGGAAGTGGAGCAGCCGGGACTCGAACTGGCGCAACAGGCCGGGGCTTTCCATGCTGCACCACAGCGCCGGCCCCACCCTGTGATTCCTTTGTTCACTGGCTTCCGTGGGCATGGGGGTGCAGTGACAGTGGTAAGGACCCATCCAGCCCTCCTGGATCTGGGCAACTGGGTGGTAAAAGAAAAAGAAAAAAGAGTCAAGGCCGCAGGAGGCAGCATCTGTGGTGGAATGAGAAGGCCATGCCAAGAAGCCCAGTGGCAAGAGTCTGCCTGGCAACAGGCTGTGATTGGTTAGGGCATAGACCGCCCCTTGACCGGATTGGCTGCCTTGGCTAAATAAGCAGCGGTAGCAACTGAAATAAATGAGTCTGTGGGCTGCTCGGCTCTGGCCCACTTTCACCGGACTCCTGGGGTCTGTGTGGTGACTCCGCGCCTCTTGCCCCACCACGCTCCTCCTCTCAGAATGAATCCACAGCAACATCTGGCACCAACGTGACTGAGAGAGAGACAGCGTGTCGGACTCGGCGAGGTCCCCCCTGGATTTCGGCAAGAAGGCCCCTCGGTGTTTTGTGTGCTGTTCGGTTCTGTGAGGGTGAGCACAGAACCCCCTCCTACGCCCCTTTCCTTGTCCTCGTCCTCGGTCTAAGTGACCCAGGTTAGGCACACACCGCCCTGAGGCGTATGTCGCTTCTCGGCTCCTCCTTTTACTTTCGGTTCGCCTGGTGAGCTCACATAAGGGACTGATCATCCCAGAATTCAGAACCAAGTTATCTTTCCTCACTCGAGAGAGGTGGCGCTCCAGAGACACCGTGTGGACATACGGCCTTGACCTAACAAATCAAGAAAGCCCCCCACTAAGCACAGGACATACGTACGCTCTGATACACCACTGTCTGTCTAGGGTAGGGCACCCCTGCAGAATGCCATCAGCAGCGGAGGTGCTAGGAGTTTGCACTGTCATGGCAGCAGTGCTGTGCGTGTCTTTCCTCTGGCTAGAGTTGGCGTGGCGCGCAGCTCTAAGTGCTCAGACATGGGAAGGATGCCCCCTCTCGGAATCCCGCGCGTATTACCAAACATAGTGAATCTGAGTGATCAGAGCCTGACACTCCAGGTCCCTGTCTCACAGACAACAGTCGATGACTTAGGGAGAGAGAGCTCCGACAGTGAAGATGACATGATAGCAGACAACACAGCAATGCCTGGTCAGCCACCCCTCAAATACCCATGGGATGAACTCAGATGACCTCGAGGCAATAACCCATGCGAGGTCATCCCACCCGCACCCAGTGAGGATCCCCACATTTGTGGCAGTCCCCAGGCATCCCAGGCTCTCAGGGCAGCCGCTAGACCCCATCCCACCTGCATTGTTGCCGTTAATATAGGAGCGGATGCAGAATTCAGGCCCTGGATTCCAACACCCGTAAAAAGGCTCCTGCTAACCAAGGGCCAAGGATATGCTTGTGTCTTTCCAGAGGATGCGGGACAGCCCATTTGGGTACCAGCCAGAAACATCAAGCCTGCAACTGACAGCCAACCAGAACCAGCTGAACAAGACTGAGGGTCCACCTTGTTAGCAGATGCACCTGCCCTATCATCCTACCCCAAGAAACTGCCCATAGCCACATCTGCTACTGTTTTATACCCCGCTAGCTCCAGTCAGCCACTCGAATGGCCCACAGCCTGCATGTGGTCATGCCATTCCTGATAACCATTGTTCCTCATTCCTACCCCCATCTGAGCAAGCACTCCTGTGGTCTCCCATTTTGAGCGCTGGTTAGTCAATGACGGGTAAGATCCCCTGGGGGACAACCTTGACAGGCACAGCTGCATACGGAGACCACATGGAAACGGGGTCAACAATGGTATGGCCAAGAATCATGCCTCCTGTTGCTCAAAAACAAATGAAAAGGGGGAAATGTGGTGGAATGAAAAGGCCATGCCAAGATGGCCACTGGCAACAGAGTCTGCCTGGCAACAGGCTGTGATTGGATGGTTTTGGAAACCACATGACAGCGGAGTCTGCCTGGCAACAGGCTGTGATTGGTTAGGGCATAGACCGCCCCTTGACCGGATTGGCTGCCTTTGCTATATTAGCAGCTGTAGCAACTGAAATAAACGAGTCTGCAGGCTGCTTGCCTCAGGCCTGCTTTCACCCGACTCCAGGGGTCTGTGTGGTGACTCCATGCCTCTTGCCCCCACCACGCTCCTCCTCACAGAAACGAATCCACCTCAACGTCATTCAGCGGCCGCTTTGAGAAGGGGCCCTGGACACAGCCCGAGGGCCCAGAGGGCTCCCCACCTAGCATGGCTGAGCGGGGTCCTGGTGGGGTGGGCGAGGGGCAGAGCTGCATGGGAGGGCGGGGCCCAGGGGCAAACAGGCCACGGAGGGCTTGGCGCAGCGGCTTCCCCAGGGACGTGGCCCTGGGCCCCTGGGGTAAGGGTCCGGCTTGCGGCCATCAGCAGGTTTACAGGAACTTCGTGTTTGGACCATGCTGGTGGGTGGATTGGCAGGGGGGGGGCTGGATGCTGAGGCAGTGGGGCCAGAGCTTGGGCAGAGCTCGGGCCATTTAGGGCAATCAGTGGAACTTGTCGGTGGTCGGGGCGGGAGAAGAGCCGCGTCCCTGGGCGTGAGCACCCCGGGCTGACGGCCTACCTACTGGAGGCCTGCCCGGCAGGGCAGCTGTGGCTGTGGCTGGGGGCTCCCTGGGGGCCGGGATGGGGCCAGGAGCTCAGATCTGTGGGGCCAGAATTTCAACCACCATCTTAACCACTGAGCCCAACACCCAGGCTGAGATTAAAGTTAAATATTCTGTGAGCACAGGGCTGTGTGTGCTGAGTGATTCCTGAGAGGCAGAGTTAGAATTCTCCATCTGCTGGTTCCCTCCCCAGATGGCCACAACGGCCAGGGCTGGGCCAGGCTGAAGCCAGGAGCCAGGAGCTTCTTCCAGGTCTCCCACATGGGTGCAGGGGCCCAAGGACTTGGGCCATCTTCTACTGCTTTCCCAGGCCACAGCAGAGAGCTGGATTGGAAGTGGAGCAGCCAGGGCTCAAACCAGCACCATATGGGATGCCAGCACTGCAGGATGCAGCTTTACCCACTACGCCACAGCACTGGCTCCGACACAGGCTCTGGTCTTTGCTCAAGTAAGAATTCACGCATGAGCCAGGCAGGGGCGGCCAGGCAGCCTTCAGGGCGGATCCGAGACAGTGCCCAGCACCCAGGCAGGGGGAGTACGGTTTAGTGGAGAGAGCGCACCTGCCGCGGGCAGACGGGGGCTCAGCTCAGGGCTGGGAGTGTGGCTGTGGTCAGCCTGGGGCTCCCACGGAGAGGGGTCCAGCTCTTCCCGCCCCGCCCCCTTCTCCTGGACAGTGTCTGCTGGGTGTGGAATGGGGAACCCCACCCCCAGTGTCGTCAGGCTGGGAGTCCACCTGGCACAGCCTGAGGGAGTCTCCTGGGCACCTGCCTGTTGGAGGCTGGGACCCCGTGAGCTCATCGGGGTGGCACTCCGGTTGAAGACGCCCGTGTCTCGGCTCATCATGTGAAGCCCCGACAACTGGCGCCCGGACAGGGACCTCGGCCCAGCATGCGCGGGACGGCTCACCTCGCCTGGCAAGGGTTGCAGACGCGTTGCTCGTCCCTGCGAGATCTGGGTGAGTCGTTAGGATGGGGAATTCTCATCCGAGGCGCAGTGCAAACATAGGACAGAATCGTGTCATTTGCTTAAACAAGCCGGACACTCCAGCCCCTAAAAGGTATCGGGCAATTACTGCCCCGGGCACACCAGAGGCAGCAGACTGGGAGAGGACAGGACAAAAGCTGCATCAGGAGCCACGCGCCCCCGCTCCTGTGCTTCAGGCATGGCACTGCCATTGGGACGCCAACAGCAAGGTCGCGAGCTCGCTGGTGGCTGTCCCTGGTCAGGAGAAACGCCCCGCCGCTCCGACTTTGCCGCAGGAGACTGGACCCTCTGCGTGCGTCCACAAGGCGTGCTTACACAGAAGCAGGGCAGAGCCACGTCCAGGACCCACAGCGACCCACCTGGGCTCTCGTGTCATGGAGACATCGGCTGCGTGCGTCCCTTGCGTCGGCATCTCAGCCTTGCTCCAGGCCTCTGTCCGCCGACAGCCACGCCGTTTCTCTCAGGTCCTCCATGTGCACTGCCACGGCGACGTCGTTGGCACGGCTTTACGCACGCGGGGTAAGAAGGCATTGGCCTTGCAACTGCCCCAAGCAGGGTCCCGGCCTGCCCACCGCAGGTGCACCAGTGTTCCCAGCGCAGCAAAGATGGCGCCGACTTCTGCTCTGGCCTGTGGGGAGCTCCTAAGGCCCCCACTGGACTGTCTGGTCAAGTTCAACTCCACTGAGAGCGTCTGGCCCGAGACGCATTCTCCGTCTGGGGGCTTCTGCGTCTGAGGGCACATTCTCTTTTGCTCACAACTGCTCTGCCTTCCTCTGTCCACCAAGAAACGCCTTCAAAGCTTAGAGCAAGTGCCGTCCCCTTCAGGAAGCCCTCCCTGCTGTGAGTGTCGAGCCCCTGGCCCCTCCCTCCCCTCCCTCCGCCTCTGTGCTCAGCCGTTCAAGAGAAGTGAGGAGCAGACTGGGCCGGCAGTGTAGGGGGTCAGCTATCTGCACAATTATTTAGAAACTTCCTTCATGGTTCAAAATGCTTTTGGGGGCCGGCGCTGTGGCGTAGAGGGTAAAGCTGCCACCTGCCGTGCCGGCATCCCATATGGGCGCCAGTTCGAGTCCCAACTGCTCCACTTCTGATCCAGCTCCCTGCTGTGGCCTGGGAAAGCAGTGGAGGATGGTGCAAGTGCTTGGGCCCCTGTACCCACGTGGGAGACCAGGAAGAAGCTCCTGGCTCCTGGCTTTGGATTAGCGCAGCTCTGGCCGTTGCGGCAATTAGGGGAGTGAACCAGCAGATGGAAGACACCCCCACCACACACACACACACCTCTCCTTCTCTCTGTGTAACTCTTTCAAATAAATAAATAAATCTTTAAAAGAATTAGCTTCAAAATGATTTTAAACTAATTTCCCTGAAAACATTCTTCATGCTGCACATTTTGGCCAACGGGAGAACCGGGAGTCCGTGAACGGCAGCTGCCTCTCCCATGTCCTGTCCTTGGCTGGCTGAGCAGTGGGGTCCCCGACCTGCCCTTCTGTAGCCCCCTTTGCTCTGCCTTCCTGTTCATGAAGAGCCGCAGCAGGTGGCCCATGGCCACAGGAAGCCCTGTCCTCCACTTCCTTCTGGGTCCTGGGGTGGAGACTCAGAGGGGCAGGGGTGTCGACCCGTGACCCGTGGGACTGCCGCAGCCACTGGTCTCATGGGCGCTGGGAACTGCTTTGGGCCGCCGGCCGGCCAGGCTCACCATGAAGCCACCCGCACTGCCGTCCCCCGCACTGTTCTGAGCCACACGTGGACGGCAGTGCCGTGCCCGAGAGCACCTGAAACCAGCCCTGGTGGTTGGCCAACCCTGATGTGTCCAGGGTCACACAGGACACTGCCAGCGTGAGCGTGGTCCTCCCAGGCCGTGGGCTGTTGCTCGTGTCCACGGTGGGGAGAACGGGGCCGCACAGTCCTGGAGCCCTGTCTCGGGCTGCGCCAGCCTGGGCGGAGCTCCTTCCTCCTTCCGTGCAGACCCCGGGGTGACAGCTGCTCCCCCGTCTGTGTGCTCGTGCGGGGTCCTCGTGTGCTCACGGCTGCCCACGGCAGAGGGAGAGTGACCAGCGGAGAAGGACCCCGGGAGAGCAGGACGGGCGGTGCTGGTGCAGGGCCTGCCCCGGGGTCCGCGGAGGGTGAGGCTGCAGTCGGAGTGTCCAGGGCCCGCGTGGCACCGCAGTCTGCACACGTTACCTGCCTTTCTTTCCCGGTGAGAGAGAGCACGCGTGTCCCCCGCCCATAGGGTGGCCCAGGTGCCCGCTCCGTGTGCTCTGTGCTCTCCATTCCACAGACCGAGAGAGGGACGCTCAGCCCACGTGGGGATTTGCCGTGCCGCCTCGCTCAGGGCTTCCTGCAGGCTGGCGACTCCCTCCCGGTGAGGAGGTCGACACCGGAGCTTCTCCCTCCCAAGGCAGGTCATGGGAACTGTAGTCTTTTCCCGCTTCCTGCCCCGGAGCGGACATCCGTGCAGGTCCTGAGCCATCGGTCAGGCCCTCTGTTAGCTTTGGGCACCCGTGGCCACTGCTGTCCAGGGGAGAGCAGCCGGAAGCCCAGGTCCAGCAGCAGACCCCTGGAAGACCCACAGGCAGGACTTCCGTGGGCCCTGGGCGGTGGGAGCCGCCCACCAAGGGCACACTGGCGTCCTGCAGCGTGGCCTTGCCTGGGCCCTGGGAGAGGCCTTGGTCCCTGCCCCTGCTCCAGGCAGAGGGTCCCCAAGTCCCCGTGGCGTCTTCTGCCCCCATTTTCAGAGCTTCTGAGGCCCTGGGGTCTCTGAGTGACTGCACCTTTGGTTCTGAACCCGGGGGCGGGGGGCTGGGGTCTCAGGCAGTGTTGAGATGGGGGCTGTCCCCAAGGCCTGCACAGAGGCCTGGGACTCCCTGCCGTACCCCGTGGCCTCCGTGAAGGCGGGGCCGGCTGAGCGACACGTCCACCTGCGGGGGAGGTGCTGCACCTGTGCCTGGGACCCTCAGGGCCCCAGCGTCAGAATCCTCCCAGACACTGGTTAATGTGATAAGCTGGTCCCAGCCAGGTACTCCGACGTGGGGCCCAGGCAGGCCTGACCGCAGGCTGAACGCCGGCTCCTGAGAGCTGGGACCCACAGGCTGACCACCAGAGAGCAGCCGTGCCCGGCACCGGAGGCGGGGTGGGTCCCGGCCCTTACACCTCAGAGCTGGCGCTCAGAGTTGAGAGTCCTGGGGCTCGGGGCTGGGTGTGCACAGTGGACGGCTGACCTGGGTGTGTGTCACACCCCACCTGCCGTTCACACGCTGAAATCCCGGCCCTCGTATGGCGATGTGAGGAGGGCGCGCTGGAAGCAGGGGCCCAGAGAGCCGGACGAGGGGCCCCTGGGCTCGGGGCGGACGTCCAGGCTGCAGAGCCGAGAGTGACCTCGGTGTCGCTCCGTCCTCCATGTCCCACTTGTGGTCGTCCACTGCGGCAGCCCAGGCTGACTGGGCCAGGCCTGGGGGTCCGCCATGCAGCCCTTTGGGGCGAGCTGCCTCCACCAGGGTCCTCGGGGCAGCAGGGGCAGCGGCGGGACTCAAGGCCACGGAGAAGCCCCCGCAGCTGTCTGGCTCTCTGAAATCCCTCCCCCAGGGCCACCACGCCCCGCGGCCGGGCCTCCAGCCCAGGGCGCACAGCAGCTCACGGCGTGGGTTTGCCACAGCGCTGACCAGTGCAGAAGTGGGCACAGGTGCACCGGTGGGGCACAGCCTAGGCCAGGCGTGGAGGGCTGGCTGCCGAGGGTCAAGGTCCTGTGTGGGATGATCCTGGGCATCTGACCTCGAGCGAGATGGGCGGGTGATGACCCGAGGGAGCCTCAGGCCCGGACCCAGGGAAGCAGCCACGCGTGCTGTGCCAGCTCCACACAGGCCACACTCAGGGGCGGTCACCAGGTCTCCTGGGGAGGGGCACGGCCGCGTCCCTGGCACACGGGCCATGCACAGTGGCAACAGTGTTCCTGCCACTCAGGCCCCCCGGGGGATTGATGGCTGACGACAGGGGGTCTCACACCTGTATGTGTGTGACGACACCGTGTCTATGCGCGCCCACGTGTGTGACGACACCGTGTTAGGGAACGCTCGTACCTCGCGTGACCCCCGATGGCGGGATTCCGCGGACTTTTGTTCCCTTCTTTCTGCTGTCAGGTGCTGATGGGGTTTCGTCAAGGAGCCTGTTGTTTGTTGAGCACTAAGAAAAACAAAGTGATTTTAAAAGGCAGATGTGTGCGTAGGTGACGTCATTTCTTTGCCGGTGCATCGGAGGAGAGCGGCCGGCCGTGGACAAGCCCCTGGCTGGCAGCCACCCGCCCACCCCTCCCTGGGGACGAACCAGCCGCCTGGCAACTCACACAAAGGGACGTGAGTGGCTCCCCGCCCGGTGCCACCGGAGGGCACACGTGTGGCTCCCAGGCGTGGCTTGTGTGTCAGGCACAGGCCCGAGCAGGGTCTTGGTTTCTTGGACACCACAAGCTGACACGGGCACAGCCGGGCGTCCTGTCGCCCACGTGGGCCCCGACGTGAGAGCAGGCGGATGTCGCGAGGTGCTTCTGTGGACCTGCTTCCACCCCCGGCCCACGAGGGCTGCCGCGGCTCCCTTGGCCGAGCTGAGTTCCCCAGATCCCTCGGCGGGAGTCCTGCCCCTGCTCTCCACGCTGCCGGCACCTGGCGGGGAGCAGGCGGTTAAGGTGGGACACAGCCGCCAGCAGTCCTCACGGGTGAGATCAAGTGGCCGAGGGCAGCCGCAGAGGACACGGCCAGCCGGGGCGAGGCCATGGGACGCCAGCCTGCAGCCTGAGCGGGTGAACACCGTGAAGCCCCGCCTGCGTCAGTTACGGCAGCTGGGAGGGCGGGCCTGACGGTGCACCTGCTGACAGCGGCCTCGCTCTCGCTTCTCAGGCCGACCGTGTCGTTGGCTGGCTCTGTGGACGTGGGGGTCCCACGTGCGTGTGCGGCCAGGGTCTGCGCAGAGGTCCTCTGGTCCTGGCTCCCCCCACCCCGCCCTGGGTCGTGTCCTGCACCCTGCTGCAGCCTCCAGCCAGCTCTCCTGGCCGTGCCCACAGCCCCCTCTCTGGCATCCCCCAGGCAGCCCTCACCTCTGAGCCCTCACCGCGTCCTGGGTGCTTCCCGTGGCTGTGGCCCATCCCAGGGCCTTGATCCCCCACCCACACTCTCCCTACCCATGCTGGCCTGGACACGAGGAGCTGCTTCCAGTCCAGGGGGCCTGCCGACTGCTCACCCGGGACACCCCCATCAAGTCCACAGCGCTTGGGGCCCACGGTCTGGGCTCACTCACAAGCTCCTCCTGGCTTGGGGTCCTCCCCCCACCCAGCACCAGCGCCTGTGGCGTCCTCGGAGCCTGTGCCTTCTGGAGCCGTCAGCACCGGAGGGAAGGCAGTGACACCCGTGGACTGCATGTGTTGGAAACCCGGCCACGCCTCTGCCTGCGCACAGGGGCCGGTGGGGCCTGGGGCAGCCAGGGAGCTCCTGGCTGAGGAGGGGGAGGGCAGGGGCTGGGAGGGCCCCCCACCCCTGGGTTCCTGGGCCTCTGCCGTCGTCAGCCACGGCCGCTCCGTGAGTGACCCTCCTGAGACGTGAAGGATGCTAGAAAAGCCCCGTGGTCTTCCTGGGAAGAAGTGACAGGGGCTGTCCGGGGAAGCCGCCCACGGGCCTGCCGGCCGCGCTCTCCCCAGCCTGCTCAGCACTGGCTCCAGTGGCCACCTCCAGTCTTGGGGCGAGGTCTTAACCCGAGGGCAGCAGACACCGACCAGGGGCCCGGCCGCTCTGCTCTGCACTCAGCCTGGGACCAGCTGGCCAGCGGGCCGCGGTGGCCACCCTGAATCCCGCCCCACCTTCCCGCTGGGTGGGTTCTTCCGGAAGCTTCCTTCTGCTGGCCTCCCGCCCCAGCCGAGACCCCTCTGGCCCCACCACAGGCTGCTGTGCCTGGAGCCCTGTCCCCCGGGGTCCGCGTGCTCCCGGAGGTGGGAGGTGTGGGTGCTGGGCGCTGGGGCGGGGCGGGCAGGGAGGGCTCCCCTGGGCCCTGGCTCCGGTGCAGGCGGGAGGGGCGGGTGATTCACATCAAACAGGAGGCCGCTTTGTTCCCGCCCTGCGCGGCTGCATGCGGCTGTGCCTGCAGCCGGGGCGCGAGGTGTGAGCACGCCTGTGGCTGCCCGCGGCCGCTAATTACAGCCCTGCCTCCTGCCCCTCCCCCGCCCGCGCCTTTGAAGTGGGTGCCGCTGCCGGCCGGCCTCGCACCCGGCTCCCCTGGGGCCGCCTCGGCAGGCTGCTGGGAGGAAGGCGAACCTGGGCTTTCACCGGGTTTAGCTAAGGCGGCTTCATCTGCGAAGAATTTTAAGCACAGGCTTTGTGTGGGGAGGGTGGGCCTGGCCTGGAGCCGGAAATGCCAGGCTGCCTAGAGCCGGAGCCCAGCACGGCCGGCCGGGGCAGAGCCCTTGTCCCCCGGCAGCCGGGCTGAGAGCAGAACCCCAGGCCGCGGCACCAGCCAGCGTCCGGGGCAGGGAGGGGGAGACCTCGGGAGCCGACCCGGCCGAGCCCAGAGCCTTCAGAGGAGAGTGCGGGGGCTCCCCGCCCTGCGGAGGGTGGCGGCCAGCGGAGTCCTCGGGGCAGGAGTCTCGAGATCTCAGAGGTGTTTTCAAAGCAGGAAACGCTGGAACTCACATGTGAGCACCTAGCGCCTGCTGGGGGAAGCCGGCTGCTGTCGGCCCCACACGCGTGGCCACGGCGGGATCGTGGGCCCCTGGGAAGCCAGCTGCTGTCTGCCCCACACGCGTGGCCACGGTGGAATCGTGGGCCCCCAGGAAGCCGGCCACTGTCAGCCCCACATGCGTGGCCACAGCGGGATCGTGGGCCCCTGGGAAGCCGGCTGCTGTCTGCCCCACACGCGTGGCTGTGACAGGATCGTGGGCCCCTGGGAAGCCGGCTGCTGTCTGCCCCACACGTGTGGCTGTGGCGGGATCGTGGGCCCCTGAGAAGCTGGCCTTCTGTCCATCCCACACACCTGGCCACGGCGGAATCATGGGCCCCCAGGAAGCCGGCTGCTGTCGGCCCCACACGTGTGGCTGTGGCGGGATCCATGGGTCCCTGGGAAGCTGGCATGCCGTCCATCCCACACACATGGTCATGGTAGGATCGTGGGCCCCCGGGAGTCCAGCTGCTGTCGGCCCCACATGCGTGGCCGTGGCAGGATCGTGGGCAGTTGTGTCCAGGCTTTTACCTTTCAGCAGGAGGCTCTGCCCTGAATGCACGTGGCACGGAACCGCAGCTGTGGCAGTGACCGGAGCAGGAGCTCTGCCTGCAGGGGTCAGGTTCCCCGAGCTCCACCCCCAGCTCGCCCTCGCCCGCCCCTCCCCCTCCTCTCCCTCCCCCTCCTCTCCCTCCTCTTCCTCCCCCCTCTCCTCCTCCTCGTCTCCCTCCTCCTGCTCCTCTTCTTCCTCCCCCCTCTCCTCTTCCTCCTCCTCGTCTCCCTCTTCCTCCTCCTCTCCCTCCTCCTCCTCTCCCTCACCCTCCTCCCCTCCTGCTCCTCCTCTCCCTCCCCCTCCTCTCCCTCCTCCTGCTCCTCCTCTCCCTCCCCCTCCTCTCCCTCCTCTTCCTCCCCCCTCTTCTCCTCCTCCTCCTCCTCCTCGTCTCCCTCTTCCTCCTCCTCTCCCTGCTCCTCCTCTCCCTCCCCCTCCTCTCCCTCCTCCTGCTCCCTGGGAAAACAACAAGAAGCATTGCCCTGGTTACAGCAGTGAGCATTCTCCAGAGGAGGGCTGACGGATCGTGGGGGTCCATCTGCAAACAGCTGCAGCCACCACTGCTTCCACACACGTCAGATCCCGTCTGTCTACACCTACAGACGTGTGCATGACTGTCTACACCTGCATCCCATGCATAGTTACAGCTCTGCACGCCCACACCCACACCCACACACACCTGCAGTGCATCTGTGGCTCCGTCTGCACTGTGTCTGTACTGCACCCACACCCACACCCGTCTACACTCCATCTGTATGTCCACACCCGCACCTGTATCTGTGTCTGTCTTCAGGGGTTGGAAGAGGGGTCGGTTGCAGCGACCAGGAACTCCAGGGCCTGCGGGTTGGGCCGGCCGCCTGGAGACCCTGGCTCCATCTTTGCCTGAAGGCCCTGAGCTGATTTGCAGGAAGGAGGGCGGTCTGCTTGTGTCCGGTCCACTGAGTTAGGGGCCGGTGCTGCGGCACAGTGGGTAAATCCGCCGCCCGGTCACCTGCTTTCCATACAGGCGCTGGTTCAAGTCCCGGCCACTCCACTTCCAGTCAGCTCCCTGCTATGTGCCTGGCAAGGCAGCGAGGATGGCCCAGGTACTGAGTGCCTGCTGCACACGGCTCCTGGCCCTGGCCTGGCGCAGCCCCAGCTGATGCAGCCATGTGGGGAGTGGACTGGTGGATGGAAGATTCCTCTCTCTCTCTCTGCCTTTCAAACAAATACAGGAGTCACCCTTTTTTGCGAAGTCTACTGATTTAAATGCTAATCCCATCCAAACCCTCATTGCTCACCCAGGCACGAGCTGAGCCGGGGCCAGGCTCTGCCTGACGCGACGTCCGCTGGGGCCGCAGGGTCCCTGCAGAGTGGACTCCCACCGTGCCCTTCTCAGGACTGGTTCCGGTGTCTCTCACACGAGTTCTCCTGTAGGCACCAGTGGAATTCTGCCGTCGGCGGGAACCTGGTGGCGCTGGAGTGTGTGTGGGGGACAAGGCAGGGCTCCGAGGGCCGGGGCCGGGGGCCGGGGACCGGGACGGGGTGGGCGCTGTCCGGGAGCCCCTGCACAGCGGGGTGTTGTCCACCAACCAGGAGAAACACATCCAGAGATGACACTGAGACAGACATGCCCCTGACAGCAACAGGCAGGCTGCAGGGAGACACGGAACAGTGACAGCTCACACACATAGGCACACACACACCACACACCACACACATGCAACACACAACACAGCACACACGGACAACACACACAACACGTCACACACACGTACACACATGTACACACAGAACACATACCACACGGGAACAACACACCACATACGTACACATCACACACAACACACATACGTACATAACACGCCACACACACCATACACAGAGACAATACACAATACACCACACACACACATGCGTGCATACACACACATACATAACCACACACACCACACACAACCACACACACCATATACACAGCACACGTACACAGTCACACATGCACAGGCACACACACAGACAACACAGAACACACCACACACATGCATATGTACACACACATACACAATCACACACAACCACATCCACAACACACATACATACATAACCACACATACCACACAACCACGTAACCACACAGTCACACGTCACAAGCATGTACATAAATGAACACACACACACACACACACACTGTTCTGTAGCTCGCTGTGACAAAATCGCTAAGTACACGCAGAGATACACCACTCTCCATGTATGTAAGTTGCGTGTCAGTGAGGGGAAGGTCCACACCGCTCCCAGCACGGGCTGGGGTTCGAGTCATCGTCAAGAAGCGATTCGAACCCACAGCTGGTAGAGAACATGGATCTCAAGGACGACCTGACGGCGCGCTCTGAGCGAAAGGACGAAAGCCGGGCGCGCCACGCGCTGGGGGAGGAGCTGGGCTCCAGGCCACGGTCCTGATGGAGCACCGCGGGAATGCGCCTGCGCACCTGGGCTGTGGGTGGCCGGTGACTTCCAGGGCGTGGAGAGAAGCGGAAGAAATCCCAGACCTCGGGCAGGAGGGGGCGTCTGGGGCCATGATGCCCGGTGGGGTGGCCCGGGAGTGGCCCACGGCCGTCCGTGAGAGCGGGGTGCAGACTGGGCTCACTGAGCCGGCGGGGCTGGGCCATCTTCTTTTTAAAGATGCACTGGTTTATTGAAAGGCAGAGTTAGAGAGACAGAGAGAGAGAGAGAGAGAGCAAGCCTCCATCCACTCCCCAGTTGGCCGCAATGGCTGAGGCTGTGCTGATCCGAAGCCAGGAGCCAGGAGATTCCTCCAGGTCTCCCACATGGGTGCAGGGGCCCAAGGCCTTGAGCCATCCTCTGCTGCTTTCCCAGGCCATCAACAAGGAGCTGGACGGGAAGTGGAGCAGCTGGGACTCGAACCGGCGCCCATGTGTGGTGGCTTTAGCTGCTGCACCACAGCCCTGGCCCCAGTGACATTTTCTTGGATGCGAACTTTTGTGGGTGTTGTGCAGTGTCTGTGACCAAGGCGGGACCGGGTCCTGTGTCCTGTGTAAGCACCCACGGGGAACACGCTCACCAGAGCACCGGGACAGCCGCAAGGGGAACGGTGAGCTTAGCGGGCGCAGATGAGGGGCCCACGCGTGTGCGGCGCCCCGGGGGACGCGGCCTCCGGCGTTCAGGTGCAGCAGAAGCCTGAGCACCCGGCGCCATGGAGCAGAAGGGCCTGGTGCCAACAACTCGCAGAGGCCTTAGAGATTCTTCTGGACACAGACTCCACATGCCGGGCGAGGGGACAAGTTAGACCACGGAACCAGAAAAGGGGGCGTGGTGGGAGAATTCAGCAGCCACCAGCGGGCAAAGACCTCACCGTGTGGAAGGGAGAGGCCCCTTCCCCGCCCTGGCAGAGAGCCTGCGAGATGGTGCCGATCTGCCGCCTGGTGCCGGAGCTTGGTGCCCGAGGCGGGCAGTCTCTGTGCGGAGGTGGGCTGGGCTCACGGCGGCGGGGCTGGCAGGACCAGCGGCTCGGGGCCCCCAACTGCATCACCTCCTGGCCGCTGGCGTCGGGAGGGGAGCGGGCACGGGCCTCGTGGCGAGCGGGAGACGGAGGAGCGGGCCTGGCTGTGGACAGCTGCCTGAGCCTCCAGCAGAGCCCTGATGACCGCACTGGTTCCCAGCCTCTGGGGGGTCCTGCGCTTCCCCCGCGGCCACACTGGGGACCAGGGCTCTGCCCGCAGACACATCCCAACTGCCGCAGGGACCTCGTCGCCAGGGCCTTTCAGAGCGAATTGCCTGCCTCTCCTGCCGCCGGCCTCCCGGTGCCCGATGACTCCTGACCCCCAGCAAGGGGCTGCTGCTCAGCTTCCGGGCTCGCCGGGTGCCCCTGGGTCCCCCGATGCTCAGCAGATGGGGCCGGCGTGGTGCAGGGGTGAAGCCCCTGCCCGTGACGCATCCCACGGTAGAGCTCCGGTTCCCATCCTGGCTGCTCCGCCTCTCAGCCAGCTCCCTAGTGCTCCCGGAAAAGCAGCAGAGGGTGGCCCGAGCGCTTGGGCCCCTGCACCCCCGTGGGAGACCGGAGGAAGCTCCTGGCTTCGTCCTGGAGCAGCCCTGGCCAATGCGGCCATCTGGGGAGTGACCCAGCAGCTGCAAGGTCTCTGTCTCCCTCTCTGGCACTTTGCCTTTCAAATAAATAAATCGTATAAAATAAAAGTGTCAGGCGCCCTTCGTCTTCCTTTCACACATCCCTAGAGTGGGGTCAGTGCGTACGAAGCTGGGGAGAACCCTGAGGGACGCTGTGTCTTTAAATGGTCAGAAACCACTGGGGGTCCCGACAGGTGGGGAGCAGGGCCTGGCCCGGCACCGGCTTCTCCTAACACGGCTTCGCCTCCGGTTTCTCCTGTCCCGGCCTCTTTCCCTCGGCTTCCACCGCTCCCTGCTGAGGACAGGGGAGCAGAGACACCCTCGGGCACACGGTGATGGCCTCCGGGCTGTGTCCAGGCTCGGCCTCCCCTTGCTGCCCAGGCACGGGGCAGGGCGGGCTGTGTGTGGGGAGAGCCCTCGGGGACTCTCTGGGTTTTCATGTGGAGCCGCATGTCCAAGGGCCCCGAGCGGGCTGGGGCTTTGAGCCACGGGATACCCACGGGATACCCTGCTTGGTCTGGTTCCTGGGGGGCGGAGTTTGGACAAAGTGACTTCCCTGCTCCCAGGCAGCCGCCAGCGCGGTCTGGGGAGAGCACCCACATCAGGTGCCTTCCCGCCGACGCCCCGGCCTCCTGGGGTTCCGGCCCCAAGCCCGGCTACACCTGGGTCCCTGAAGGTGGCTTCTCCTCGGTTGATGGGGGCGGGGACTTGAACTCGAGACCCTCAGGGACTTCTGGTCACAGAGGTCGCAGTAGGTAGGCAGGGACTGGGGCGCTCAGGTGCACCCCTTTGAGCTGGGTGTCCCTGAGCGTCCTCACTCTGCTTCTGCAAGTCGGCCTGGGGGAATGCGACACCGTGTCCCTGGCACAGGCAGGTGAAATCGCGGAGAAGCTGGGCAGCGGGGAGCCAGCAGGGGTGTGGGGCGTGGCCTTGCGCTGCAGCCCTCTGTGTCCTGTCCCCCCCATTCCACCCGGGGCCTGGGCCCTGAGGCCCCCATGGCTGGCCTGGAGTGGGGAGGAAAGGTGAGGGAGGCCACCCCGGGGCACCAGGCTCAGGTGTGCGGGAACCACGTGCGGGGAGTTGAAGCCTCCGCAAGTTCGTCTCCATTTCATCCCAGCTGGGGAACCCCTGCGGTCGGGACAGCACCTGACGGTCACCGGCTGGGGCTGAGGGAAGAGGGCAGGGAGGGACCGGAGAGAGGGGGCTCTGAGGCTCTGCGAGGCGGACCCCAGCTGGCCTCCCCGGCTCTGCGAGGTGGACCCCGGCTGGCCTCCCCTTGCCCTGCGAGGTGGACCCTGGCTGGCCTCCCTGGCTGGCCTCCCTGGCTCTGCGAGGTGGACCCTGGCTGGCCTCCCCCTGTGCTGCGAGGCGGACCCTGGCTGGCCCCCCTGCCCTGCCAGGTGGACCCCGGCTGGCCTCCCCTTGCCCTGCGAGGTGGACCCTGGCTGGCCTCCCTGGCTGGCCTCCCCGGCTCTGCCAGGTGGACCCCGGCTGGCCTCCCTGGCTCTGTGAGGTGGACCCTGGCTGGCTCCCCCTGTCCTGAGAGGCGGACCCTGGCTGGCTCCCCCTGTCCTGAGAGGCGGACCCCGGCTGGCCTCCCGGTGGCCCCCGCCCCCTCCCCGTGAGCTGTTCCCTTTAAGGACCGACTCCCAGCCCCGGGAAATTCCTGAACCCAGCAGCCGGCAACCACACACCCGAGAGGGCTGGGCACCAGATGAAAAGCCTCCGTGGAGCCCGGCCCCTCCTGGGACGGCCTCGGAGCCGGCGAGTGCGGGGCCTGCTGCCGCGGGGCCCCCGGGCCTGCCAAGGTCCCCGGCACGCGTGTGCGCCTGAGCCAAACAGGTTTTCTAAGTTTTTCTGGTTTGCTCTGGGCTCGCGCTGAGCGACCCGCTGCCGTCGTCCCTCTGGGAGATGTGCTGTGCCAATGACTAATCCCAGCTGTGCCGAGATTGGTGTCAGCTGTCACCTGCTCAGCGCCGAGACCCGAGCCCAGTGCGAGTGAGGAGAGACCGGCGGCTGCAGCCCCGCCCTGCAGGGCCTCCGCTGCGGATCAGCCAGAAGCTTCCGGCTGCTGCCAGGGCCACTCTGTCCTCCCTGCGGGCGGCTGGCATGCGGCCAGCGCAGTGAGTGCCCCCGTCGGAGGGCAGCTGCCTCCCCGCCAGCCCAGCGGAGCCCCTGGATGGAGCTGGGGACCGGAGCCCCTCATGTCTGCCCTGCTGACGCTGTGTGTCCTCCTCCTGCCCCTGGCAACCCCTGGCCAAGGTGCCCAGCGCTGGGAGCCCTGCACAGGTAGGGCCGGGACGTGGGTACTGGGTGGGTGGGTGCCACGCTGCCACGGACACCGTGCGAGGCCACGGGGTGTCCGGCGGTCGGCAGCCCCTGGAGACAGGTGGCGGTGGGAGGGACCGGGGCGAGTGCTGGCAGGGTGGGGACGCGTCTCCCAGAGGCAGGCAGCACCCGAGGCCTCCCGCAAGTATGTGCCTGCTTGGCCTCCCGGGAGAGGCCCTGCACCTGCTTCAGGAATGAGCACACGGCAGCCCCCAGCCTGCACTGGCAAAGCAAACGCCGGGGCCGAGGGTGGCCGGCTGCCTGTCCCCCAGAGCACTGGATGGCAGGCAGCCCAGACCCAGCGCCAGAGCCCAGCGCCCCCCAAAGGGTTGGGGATAGGCATTGGGGGTTAGGGTTCAGGGTTCAGATTAGGGGTTAGGCGTTGGGGGTTCAGGTTAGGTGTTGGGGTTAGGATTCAGGTTAGGGGTTAGGTGTTGGGGGTTCAGGTTACGTGTTGCGGTTAGGGTTCAGGTTCAGGTTACAGTTAGAGGTTGGGAGTTAGAGTTCAGATTAGGGCTTAGGTGTTGGGGTTCGGGTTTGGGTTAGGTGTTGGGGGTTTAAGTTTGGGTTAGGGGTTCAGGTTTGGGTTAGGGGTTAAGTGTTGGGGGTTTGGGTTTGGGTTAGGGGTTTGGGGTTAGGTATTGGGGATTTGGGTTTGGGCTAGGTGTTAGGTGTTGGGAGTTTGAGTTTGGATTTGGGTTTGGGTTAGGTGTTGGGGGGTTAGGGTTCTGGTTGTATGTTGGGATTGGTGTTGGGGGTTAGAGATTTGGGTTTGAGTTAGGGTTGAGGTTGGGGTTAGGTGTTGGAGTTCGGGTTTGGGTTTGGGTTAGCTGTTGGGGTTCAGGTTTGGAGTTTGGGTTTGGGTTAGGGTTAGGTATTGGGGTTGGGGTTAGGCGTTGGGTGTTGGGGTTGGGGTTAGGCATTGGGGGTTGGGTTCATGTTAGGGGTTAGGGTTAGGGTTAGGGGTTATGTGTTGAGGTTTCAGGTTCAGGTTGGAGGTTGGGTTAGGGTCAGGGGTTAGGTGTTGGGGTTTGGGTTTAAGTTGGGGTTCCTAGGGGTGGGGTTCTGGTTGGGGTTAGGTGTTGGAGGTTTGGGTTTGGGTTTGGGTTAGGCACTGAGTGTTGGGTTCGGGTTAGTTTTCCTGTTGGCCTCCCTGACTTGGAGCTGGGTTCGGCTCCCACAGCAGATGGGGCAGGGACTTTTCTGACTGCTGGCTTTGGCACCCTGACATTGCCCTTGAGAGTTGACCAGTGAGCCCACTCCTCAAATCAGCATTCCAGCAGAGGAGCAGGGAGGCCGTAAAGGCGTTAGCAGAGGTGCGGGGAGCGGATCTGGGGTGTGGCTCTGGTTGAAAGTCCTCATCCCGGGCTCCCGGGAGCCGTCCACGTCCCTGTCACACCTGGGGCCACCCCTCTGCTCTCCCAGCTGGCGGCTGGGGTGGGGCCCCCACGCCGCTGTCACCAGGCCCCGGGGGAAGGGGGAGTGGCTGCTTGCCTGTGGGCACTGGGGGGCTGCACCTGCCGCAGACCGCCTTGAGCGGGACGGCTGCGCGCACAAGGCAGGAGCAGGCCGACTTCTCACCCGGCACTTCTCAGCCACGAAGGCTGGGCCGTGGCCTCCTCGCTCCCTGCTGGGGCCCACCCGGTCCGGCGGGGCCTCGGGGGGCCGCGGTCGCCAGCACAGGCCGTCCTCCTGGCAGGGCGTGAGTCACAAGCATGTATCTTCATGTTGCCCTCAGCGCCGTGAACAGAGCCCGCCTGCACGGTGATAATAAAGGTTATTTATAAAGGCCGCCTCCTCTCCCCGGAAGGCACAGGGCGCATAGTTAGAAGATGACCCAGTTCTGAGCAGCAGGGACGAGGCGCGGAGATAAGCGCCCGGCAAGGGGTGCTGAGCTGCGTCTGGAGCCCTCCCAGGAGGCGGCCGTGGCCGGCAGATGCCACCTGGTCCCACCGGGCGCGAGGCCCACGGCAGGGCTTCCACTGCAGGCTCGGTTCCTGCGTGACCCGAGGCTCCGGGGCCCCGGGCCGTGTCTGCAGTCACAGACATTGTGTGGGTGGCACACGTGATGGGCAACGTACAGGTGTGACATTCTGGTCTGTGACACGCATGATGCATGACATGCATGTGTAACACTCTGGTCTGACACGCGTGGTAGATGACATGCAGCTGAGACATTCTGGTCTGTGGCACACATGATGCATGACACACATGTGTAACGCTCTGGTCTGACACGTGTGGTGGACGACACACAGCTATGACATTCTGGTCTGTGACACACATGATGGATGTGTCCCGGGCTGGGTGTCCAGGTGTGTCCAGGGCAGTGTGTTCAGGTGTACCTGGGGCTGCGGGTCCAGTTGTGCGCAGGCTGGGGGTCCAGGTGTGTCCAATGCTGGGGGTCCAGTTGTGCCCAGAGTGGGGGTCCAGGTGTGCAGGGCAGGGGTCTAGGTGTGCCCAGAGTGGGGGTCCAGGTGTGCAGGGCAGGGGTCTAGGTGTGCCTGCCCGGTGGGCAGCAGAGGGGAGCCGCCGTTTCCCCTGCGCCGTAGGGAATGCTGACTGGGAGCCAGGGAGCTGCTGGAGGCCACAGTGGCTCAGGGAGGGGCTTGGGCCAGGGCGCAGGTGCCAGCCAGAGTCCAGGAGGCGGGGGCTGCGGAGGGCCAGGGTCGGGCCGAGAGCCAGCAGTCACGGGTGAGGGCCCGTCACAGGCAGGCGGTGCGGCCAGTTTGCAGATGGTCAGCTGAGACTGGGCGTCTGACCAGCCTCTGTCACTGGACTCTGCTGGAGGGCGGGGCCAGGTGTCCCTGGGTCTGCAGACTGGCAGGTGGTCAGCTCGGGCATTCACAGCCGCAGGAGCGGGACCAGGTGTTCTGATGGGGCCCTGGCCTGAGGACCACGCAGCTGCCCCAGTGAGCGGGACCCTGCGGCCTGGTGACAAAGGCATGGGTGTAGCCACTGAGAGTCCAGCTCTTGACTGGGGGTGGCATGGGGCGTGTTGGGGTGGGGGGGATCCTGGCCGTCCAGCAGGGACGAGTGGGCCATGGGCGGGGGCGGGGGAAGCTGGGCCTGTGCCGCTGGGGGGACAGCCAGGAAGCCTCAGGACCTCATCTGCCCGGCACCTCACTCGCTGCCCCCTCCCCCAGCCTGGGACACAGCCCCACGGGCCCCACGGGCCAGAGCCCGGCACAGGCACAGCCAGCATCGGGGCAGGGGGGCCCTGAACTCCAGGAGCTGGACAAAGTGGGGGAAGAGACTGACAGATTTTACTTTTTTTTAAAAAATATATATGTACTCATTTGAGAGAGTGACGTGGGAGGTGGGGAGGAGAGGGGCAGAGTCCACCCACCGTTCACCCCCAAATGCCCCCGGGGCTGGGGCTGGGCTGGGGTCTGGCTGGAGCCAGGAAGCAGGAAGGCAGGCTATGTCTCCCACCTCGACCCACCCCACCTGGACCTCACCACCCCCCACCCCCACACCTGACCCCACCCACACGCTGCCCCCACCCACTGTGCCCCCACACCCTCACCTGGGCCCCACCCCAGCACCTGGACCGCCCCCACACAGCTAAGCCCCACCCACCCCACCTGGACCCCGCCCCTCGCTGCACGCCGCCCCGCCCGTGCCCGCACCCCCGCCCTGCTCTGCTGTTCACCCGCCCGTCCTCAGGGCTCCCAGCCTGGAGACCTCCGGGCACGGGGGCGCCCTTCCCTTCCCCACGTGCGGGCCCAGGGTCTCCAATACGATGACACCACTTGCCACCCCGCCCTGCGCAGCCCACGACCCCTCCCCAGGAGGTGCTCCGGGCTCTGGGGAGAGGGGCTGGGAGTGGGGACCAGCGAGCGTGAGAGCCTGCCCGGAGCAGATGCGGGGTGACCCATGCTGGCACCTCCTCCCCTTCCCACTCCACCGCCCCTCCTGCCAGTGCCCCGGGGAGAGAGCAGGGTCAGATGTCCACTGCCCCGCTGCCCTGGGATGTATGAGGGGTCCTGTTTGCTGCCTCAGGGGGCCTCGCTTTCACAGCAGGCACTGTCAGGACCCTGGAGGGTCTCTTCTCCCTGCTCATGGGCCTTGGGAAGGTCTATGCTGACCCCCACCCCATAGCCCCCAGCCCGCAGCCTGGAGCCCCTCTCCCGTGGTGCCCAGCAGGGCCAGGCAGGGGAGATGGCACCGGTGTGGGTGTGGAGCAGGGACAGCAGGTTAGCCAGCAGCCCTGCTTGGAGTGAGGGCCAGGCTGGGCACGCGGGGCCTGGCCTGGGCTTTGGGCTCTGTCCCCCAACCTCTGTCCCAGGCAGGCTGGGTCTGGGGCTGCGGAAGGGGGGCTGCTGTTGACCTTTGGGGCCCAGCAGAACGGCCCCGCCTCCTGCCCCGCTGGGCAGCCAGACCAGGAGAGGGAGCACTTGGGCCAGGTGCCGGTCAGCTGGATGGGCCCTGGAGAAGCCAATGCCGAACCCAGAACCCCGGGGCCGCGGCACCGCCACACTGGGGCCAGGGAGGGCAGTGGGGGTCCTCGATCTCCAAGGCTGCGGGAGCCGGGGTTCTGCCAGCCCAGGGGCTGGGAAAGACGGCATCGGTGCTCATGCCGGGGACGGGGCCTCCCCAGCGGAGAGAAGCGCCAGCCACAGGTCAGAGGGGACAGAGGGCAGAGGGCTGGGCGGCCGCAGGTCTTGCTGTCACTCACGGCTCGGGCAGCCTCCCTCTCCTGTTCACCTTGCGTGGAGGTGGCAGGTGGAAGCTGCGGGTGCTGGGGTGAGAGGTCAGGGGGCTTCTGCCCTGAGACCTGGGCCAAAGTGTGGGTGGGGAACGGACCCAGAAGCCGGGAGAGGCAGGGGTGGGAACCTGGCGTGGCAGGGCCGAGGGACATGCCGGTCAGCAGCAGGACTGTCCCGAGGAGAGGCCGCAGCAGGCGGGGCGGGAGCAGGCGGGGCGGCAGAGCAGGGACACGCAGGAGGAGGGTCTGCAGCAGGACGAGGGGCAGGGGCTGGGCTGGCAGCACGAGGGGCGTGGGCAGACGGGCACACAGCTCAGGGGCCTGCAGCAGAGGGTTACACGGCTGGGCTGCTGGCAGGGGGAGGGGCTGCAGGACGGCTGGCAGCAGGGGGAGGAGTCCCCAGAGCAGATGGGCACACAGGAGACGGGCACACAGCTCAGGGGCTTGCAGCAGAGGGTCACACAGCTGGGCTGCTGGCAGGGGTTGGAGCAGCAGCAGGACGGCTGGCAGCTAGACTGCTGGCAGCAGGGGGCGTGCAAGAGCTGGTGCACACTGACTGGCAGCTCCCTGGGGTGCAACACCCTCATTAGCACTGGTTTACCACCACCACCACCCCCCCCCCCCCGCAGTGCTACCCGGCTCACAAACGTGTCCAGCTGTGCTGGGGCGTGGCTGGCAGGTCCAGGCCAGGACTCCGGAGGTGGAGGTCGAGCCAGGGCTTATGAGCAGCTCTTGGTGGACTCTCGGCTGGCCTCGGGGGCTGAGGCCAGGGCCGGGCTGGGGCCAAGTTGGATTCTGTGCTTCCGGGGCAGCTCTGGGTGCAGGCCGTCGCCCTCCTGTTGTGTTTGTCACCAGGTCCCACGTCTGTCCTTTTGCAGTGAGGCCCACTGGCCCGGTGGCTGAGCCCAGGCGTGCGCGGCCACAATGGCCCTGCCCGGGAACCTGCCCGGGAAGGAAGTTGGAGGTCCTGCTTCTCTCCCACCCATGCAGCCCTTCCCATCGCGCCCTGCTGGGAGCTGAGCCCAAGTGCCCCGTCTACAGCCCCGCCCAGCCCCCTGCAGTGGCCACCGCTGCCATGACCAATAAATGCCCCAGTGAAGTGGACGTCGGCGTCCTCCCCCAAGGAGACAGTGTCTCCAGGGGCGGTGCACTGCCCGGGCTGGCCGCAAGCTGTGTGTGCACCAGGGGCCAAGCGGGGACGGCTCTGGGAGGTGTTCCGCGAGGGTCTCCCCGCTCAGCCCCAGCCCCCGGCCCAGGGCCCCACCGTGGCTGGACAGGCGTCCTGGCTGGAGCACTTGCTGTGCAGGTGCAGCTGCGGCTCCTCAGGGTGACGTACCGGCCCGGGGTGGTCCTGTTGGATCTGACGCGGGGAACGCCCGTCCAATTCTGACAACGGGGCACTTGGGCTGCTGGCACCCGGGGTGGGGGTGGGCGAGAACAGAGGCGGGGGCCGGGAGAGGCGGGCCCACAGGTTGGGGACGGGGAGGCTGTCTGGGGCCTGGGACTTGGCGGGGGGCAGCGGGGGCGGGAGGGCTGGGAGCCCCTGGGTCTCCGCCATGTTCCTTAGGCGCGGGCGGTTTATGCCGTCCGTGCGGATGTTGGACAGTTAGCGCGATGCGTTGAACCAGGCTGCTCGGGAGCTGTCTCTGCAAAGCTCACGGCGGCGGCCCTGGGAGTCTCACAGGCGGCCCTGGGAGTCTCACAGGGGTGGTTTCCAGCAGCAGGGCTCTGAGCCGAGGGGCAGGAGCCCCCTTCTGCCTCTGCAGCCTCGAATGGCCCCGGCTCCTCCCTTCTGTGTGCTCGCTCTGCCGCCCTCTCACGGGGACCGGGATCCTGAGACCAGCCTGCAGGGTCCTGTCCCCGGGGTCCCGCTCAGGTGCTGGGGGTGGGGCGAGGACGCCCTTACTCAGCCACCACACCCCCCTTCCCAATGCCCGGCACCACCTGCTGTGTGCGGCTCCTCCTGCTGTATGCGGCTTCTCTGTCCACCTGCCTCGCCCCTGGTGTGGCCTGGGCAACTGTGGCCGGTCAGCTCTGCAGGACAGGGTCACGGTCAAACCACACTGTTTGAGGGCTGTGTGGTTCGTCAAGGTCGGCCACTCTCACGGTTGTTCCTTTGGCCGCGTGGCAGCATTGCACTTGGCGTGAACCCGAATCCTGGCCTGCATTTAACTGGGGAGCTCCGGGGGCGGCCGTGAGCAGGCGCTGCAGGCTCCAGGTCCGCCGCATTCACTGTGCTGGCCCCAGACTTCCTGGCCCTCAAGTGCCTCTGACCCAGCCCCTCCCCGTGCCCCCCCGGCCTCCGTTTCTCTCCTTGCCAGGCGGATCCTGGATCACAGGGCGGCGTCAGGAGCCTCTGCCCACTGAGCCTGGCCCCCTCCCTCCAGCCCTTCCAGGCTGAGGGACTTCAGGGAGGGGACATCCCCGTGCCTGGGGTGGCTCTCTGCTTGCACAGCCGCAGCTGCGTGTCCTTCGGGTCGGGTTCCCGTGACCGTCCTCTGTGACTGGTCCCCTACTGGATGAAGCACACGGGTGCTTCCCAAGAGAACCCCGTGGCAGGGTCTCTGGGCACGAGGCACACACCTCCCCCGTGGACAGGGCCTGGCAGCCTGGCCTGCTCTGGGAGCTGGGCCCAGGGCCCCTGTCTTGCCTGGTCACTCCTGCAGCTGCCCACAGCCACTCAAAGCCACCCTGAGTGGGGGAAATGACTGTGGACAGGGGCGGGGACAGACCCCAAAGGCCTCTGCAGAAGAGGCACAGCTCAGTGGTGGGTGGCAGTGCTGGGGTGGGGCTGAGACCAGCAGCCTGGGTCAGGAGAGGGAGGGCAGGAGAGGCGGGTGCTGGGCTTCAGAGGAGCGGAGGCCATGGTGGGCGTGGCCTGGAGGCCAGCAGGGAGAGGCTGCAGGGCCCTGGTCAGAGCCCGGAGGTGGGGGAAGGGTGATCCACAGAACACACGGAGAAAGAGGAAGAGGAGCAGAGAGACGCACCGGGAATGCAGGGCTGGCGAGTTTTGGGGGCGAGGTCAGAGTAAGGGACGTGAGGTTGACCCCAGCAGTGACCGAGCTGGTCAGGGCGGGCCTCGGCAGCGCCTGGGGCGGAGGAGGGCTGTGCTGTCTCGGGTGAGATTTGGCCCCTGGCCGCCGCCGTGCTCCCGGTCCAGCTCCCGGCTAAGGCACCCAGGAAGGCAGCAGGTGACCTGGAGGGGCTTCTGGCTTGTGGCCTAGACCTGGCCGTTGTAGCCGTCTGGGGAGTGAACCAGTGGATGGAAGATTTCCCTCTCTCTCTCTCTCTCTCTCTCTCTCTCCACCCCCATCACCAGGCCTTTCAAATCTATCTATCTATTTATCTATCATCTATCATCTATCACCCATCATCTATCATCTATCAATCTATCTATCATCTATCACCCATCATCTATCATCTGTCTATCTTTAGGAAGAGAAGACGTGGCCGCCATGCTCAGGTGGCACGAAGCACCCTCAGCCCAGGGCCCGGCCCGCGGTTCTCTGTGTTACAAAGCTTCAGGCCTCTGTGACCTGGGCAGGAGCCTCAGACCGGGGTCTGTGGGGCGGGGTGGGGGCTGGGCTGCCTCTGGGCAGGGGGAGGTGGGGACGCTTGGGCAGCCCGGTGCTGGGCACTGTCCCAGGGCTCCAGACCCTCATGGCCCAGGCAGGGGCTGGGCTACAGGTGGGAGGAAGAGCCTGGTCCTTCCTGGTGGGGGACTTGTGTCCTGCCAGCCCCAGTCCCAGTGTGGAAGGCGGGGGCTCCCCTGGGACAAGCCTGGGGCAGCCTTCCCGTGCCCGGGCCCCCCCCTGGAGCAGGGCTCCCTGGGTCAGCTGTGGGGGGTGGGGGCCGCCGATGCCCTGTTGACCCCTCCTGGGTCTGGCACGGTTCCTGCAGGGATAGAACTGGGCACGCGGCCAGCCCAGGTGTGTGCCCAGGGGGTCCTGCGGGAGGGCTGGGGAGAGGCAGCGAGGGCCTGGAGGCCGCACCTGCTTCCTCGCCTCATGTCTGAACCGGTTAGGAAGTCGACCAGAGCGCAGGGAGAGGGCTGTGGGCTCGCACGCAGGCGGCTTTATTCAGTTTCCAAGCAGGCTCCTCACGCGGGAACGGGGTGCACGGGGGCCTAGGGGGAGTGAGCCCACCGAGGCCTGGATGTGACAGTGGCCACAGGCTGACAGGGACGGGCAGCAGGTGGACCAGGGTCACGTGGCCTTCGATAGGATCTCCTGCAGTGCTAAGAGGGGCTGGCTCTGCGTCTCACCAGGACGCGCAGATAGAGAGGTGCTTGAGAGTGGGGGTGCCCATAGGGACCTGCTGGCCTTGGGGAGCACGCCGGTCAGCAGCAGGACTGTCCCAAGGAGAGGCCGCAGCAGGCGGGGCGGGAGCAGGCGGGGCGGCAGAGCAGGGACACGCAGGAGGCCGGGCGACAGCAGCTGGGCTGGCAGGAGGGGGCGGGCACGCAGCAGGCGGGCCTGCACACGGGGCGGCAGAGCAGGGACACGCAGGAGGAGGGTCTGCAGCAGGACGAGGGGCAGGGGCTGGGCTGGCAGCACGAGGGGCGTGGGCAGACGGGCACACAGCTCAGGGGCCTGCAGCAGAGGGTCACACGGCTGGGCTGCTGGCAGGGGGAGGGGCTGCAGGACAGCTGGCAGCAGGGGGAGGAGTCCCCAGAGCAGACGGGCACACAGGAGACGGGCACACAGCTCAGGGGCTTGCAGCAGAGGGTCACACAGCTGGGCTGCTGGCAGGGGGAGGAGCAGCACGAGGGCTGGCAGCTAGACTGCTGGCAGCAGGAGGAAGGGGTCCCAGAGCAGACGGGCACACAGGAGATGGACACACAGCTCAGGGGTTTGCAGCAGAGGGTCACACAGCTGGGCTGCTGGCAGGGGGAGGAGCAGCACGAGGGCTGGCAGCTAGACTGCTGGCAGCAGGGGGAGGAGGTCCCAGAGCAGACGGGCACACAGGAGACGGGCACACAGCTCACGGGCTCGCAGCAGAGGGTCACATAGCTGGGCTGCTGGCAGGGGTTGGAGGAGCAGCAGGACGGCTGGCAGCTAGACTGCTGGCAGCACAGGGGCGTGCAGGAGCTGGTGCACGCTGACTGGCAGCTCCCTGGGGTGCAGACGAGGGTCACGGAGGGGGCTGGGGCGCAGCAGCTGGGGGTGCAGCAGGGGGGCTCGCAGCAGCTCTCTGGGCAGTCGTCCACCTGCCAGGAGTCGGGGCAGGGGTCACAGGAGCCGGGCATGCAGACGTTGCTGCCGTAGCTCAGGTTGCTGGAGCAGACGGACATGGTGGAGGCGGCCGTGGTGGGCAGTGAGCTGGGCAGGGGTGAGTGTGAGTGTGAGGAGGGGTGAGTGTGTGAGTGAGGGAGTGGGCACCTTATATACCTCCCAAGGGCGTGTGTGTTTTTCCAATGAGAGCCTCTTCCGTGTTGTTTTTGGAGCCATTCCCTGAAGACGCTCACCACAGACCCATGCAAATAAACTTCCCGGCTGGTGGTGCCGCGCACGTCTGCTGGGGGGTGGGGCTGGGGTTTCCAGGAAGGAAGACGGCACCCAGGGTCGAAGACCCAGGGAGCGCGGAACCCTTGTCCACTCCGTGGCCTGCAGGAGCAAACACGGAGCTGCCTCAGGGCCACCACGGCTGCTCCTGCGGACTAAGCTGCCCAGGGAGCCCAGGAGGGGCGTCTCCCAGACCCCTGCCCGCATGGGTAGCCGTGGGGTGGCTGGGTCGGGCTCCGGGCGTGCTCCGTCTCCTGGACCCGGTGAGACACAGGTGTCGAACGTCTCCTCCCACTCTGTAGAGTCCCTTCGCTCTCTGGGTCACGTGCTCCGACTCAGGAAAGTCCTGAATTTTGACAAAGTGTAATTTAGTTATTTTGGTGCTTGTGTTTTAGTGTCCTATTGAAAAATCCACTGTCAAGTCCAAGTTCACCAAGCCTCTCTCCAATGTCTTCTAAGGTTTTGTGGTTTTAGCTGTGACGTTCAGGGCATTGAGCTAAGCTTCATGTTTGGGTGAGGAGGATCCAACGCCACCCCTTCCCGTGTAGACATCTGGGGTCCCCAGGCCACCTGCTGAGGGGAGACGCTCCGCCCACGAGGGGTCTTGCCAGAATTAACTGGCCGTCAGCGTGTGCGTTTCTGGCCTCGCGGTCCCGTGCCTTGGTGTGAGTGCCTTTCTCCCGTCAGCGCTGTGGCGATGGCTATCACGCGTACGAAGCTTTGGCGTGAACGGAAAGTCGGACTTCCAGTTTTGCTCGATTCTTAGAATTGACTGTTCTAGGTCTCTGTTAATCTAGAGAAGTTGAGGACCGTTTTCTCACTTCTGGAAAAAAGGCTGTTGCGGTGCGGCAGGCAGCGCCGAGAGTGTAGAAAGCGTGAGAACTTTCGTCTGAGCCGTGAGTCCCTCCGAGCCCGGCGCGGCTGCCTCCCCCGCGTCTGGGTCTTGACTCCAGCACTGCGTTCTGGTCGCGAGCCTGTCACTGGTTACGTTTGTCCGGATATTTCATTATTTTGGACATCGTTACGAAAGAAGTTGCTTTCCTCAGTTCCTTTCCCGATTGCGCGGTACTGGCGTGTACTGGCGTGTACTGGCGTGTACTGGCGTGTACTGGCGTGTACTGGAGTGCACGTGAGGCTTTACATTCCGTAATGACAGCTCCAGCAGCTTCCGGGGGTCTGTGCGATTCTCTACAGATCAGGGAAGTCACCAGCAAACGGGTCACTTTCAGCACCTTGCCCGTGTGTGTGTGTGTGTGTGAGCGTGTATGTATGTCTGTGAGTGTGTGTGTGTCTGTGAGTGTGTGTATGTGTGTGTGTGAGTGTGTGTATGAGTGTGTCTATATGGGTGTATGTGTGTGGGTGTATATATGTAAGTGTACATGTGTCTGTGTGTCTGTGTACATGTGTATGTATATGTGTGTACGTGTGTATATGTGTGCCTATGTACGTGTGTCTGTGTCTGTGTGTATGTGTGTGTGTGTGAGCGTGTATGTATGTCTGTGAGTGTGTGTCTGTGAGTGTGTGTGTGTGAGTGTGTCTGTATGTGAGTGTGTGTATGAGTGTGTCTATATGGGTGTGTGTATGTGTGTGTGTGCATGTAAGTGTACATGTGTCTGTGTGTGTACATGTGTATATGTATACATGTGTATGTATATGCATGTACGTGTGTATATGTGTGTCTGTGTCTGTGTGTATGTGTACACGTGTATGTGTGTGTATGTGTGTGTGGGTGTATATATGTAAGTGTACATGTGTCTCTGTGTGTACATGTGTATGTATATGTGTGTACGTGTGTGTATGTGTGCCTGTGTACGTGTGTATGTGTACACGTGTATGTGTGTATGTATGTGTGTGTGCGTGTGGTGGCCCTCACTAGACCTCCAGTACTATGTTGGGCGGCAGTGGGGGCAGTGGAAGAGTCTCCCGTTCGTCGTCTCCCGTCCCTGACCTGATGAGGACAGCGTTCCAGCACAGGCACTAAGCGTGGGGACAGCTGTGGGTGTTTCATTAGGAGCACTTTGAGGCCGGCGCCGCAGCTCACTAGGCTAATCCTCCGCCTGCGACGCCAGCACCCCAGGTTCTAGTCCCGGTCGGGGCACCGGATTCTGTCCCGGTTGCCCCTCTTCCAGGTTAGCTCTCTGCTGTGGCCTGGGAGGACAGTGGAGGTTGGCCCAAGTGCTTGGGCCCTGCACCCCATGGGAGACCAGGAGAAGCACCTGGCTCCTGCCTTCGGATCAGCGCGGTGTGCCGGCCGTAGCAGCCACTTGGGCGGTGAACCAATGGAAGGAAGACCTTTCTCTCTGTCTCTCTCTCTCACTGTCTAACTCTGCCTGTCAAAAAAAGAGAGCACTTTGATTCCTAGTTTTCTGAGGTGTCTTTTTTTTAATCGTATTGGATTTTGTCAAAGATTTCTCTGCAGCAATGGAGATCGGCTGCCCCCCCCATTCTGTTAATGTGGCTGCTTGATGGCATTGGTCTTTTTAAAAAAAGATTTATTTATTTATTTGAAGTTCAGAGTTGCAGAGAGAGAAAGAGAGAGAGAGAGAGAGAGAGGTCTTCCATCTACTGGTTCACTCCCCAGTTGGTCACAACAGCTAGAGCTGGGCCGATCCAAAGCCAGAAGCCAGGAGCTTCTTCTGGGTCTCCCACGCAGGTGCAGGGGCCCAAGGACTTGGGCCATCTTCCACTGCTTTCCCAGGCCACAGCAGAGAGCTGGATTGGAAGAGGAGCAGCCGGGACTAGAACTGGCGCCCATATGGGATGCGGCACTGCAGGCAGCGGCTTTACCCGCTACACCACAGCGCCGGCCTGGACACTGATCTACAAGGCTGGACCATCCTTGCGTTCCTGGGACAGACCTCACGCGTCTGTAATGTGCGGTTTTTCAGTGAGCTGGTGAACTCGGTTTGCTAGTTTGTTGTTGAGGATTTTCACATAAATATTCATAACGTGTGTTGGTCTATAACTTCCTTTCCTTTTGGGTTTTAGTGCCGGGTCATGCTGGCCTCATAAAATGAGGTAGGAAGTGTTCCTTGTTCTATTTTTTGGAAGATCTTGAGAAGGGTGGGCAGCTTAATCTGCTACCCCATGACACCAGGCCCCACTTACTGTTTTTTTAAGAGCTCACTGTTTAATTCCTAGTTTCCCTGTCCGAGTGGTGGCCATTGTGGTTGGAGATGGCTCTTCCGATTCTCCCATTTGAAGACGCTCACTGAGGCCTGCCCACCCTCCCGTGGGCCGGGGCTCTGCGGAGCTGCTGTGACTCAGATGGTCTCAGGGCTGCCCAGACCTCGACTTCCCTGTTGGGCCGCTGGGGAGATGCTGTGTCCACTGCTGAAGGTGCAGGTTAACGTCCCCGCGGCACTGCGGGGCCGTTTCTCGCTGCTTCCTGGGTGTGGGGACCGCTGCTGTCTGGTTTGTGTGTTTGCGGTTCTTCCTGGCGACCCGGCTCTGCCGTCGGCACACGATAGCTGCGAGTGCCGGAAGGTGGCAGTTTACAGACGAGCGGCTCCTTGGTGGTGTCTCCGGATCTCACGGCCTTGGTGTGTTGATGGAGACTCGAAGGTCGGCCCAGCAGAGTCAGCTATAGGCAGTGGCGTGGACAGCACGCCATCAACACGCGAGAGTGCCACAGACACAGGGGAGTGCCTCCTTTGGCTGTCAGCTCTGCTCCCTGGGATCCAGAAATGGACAAGCCAAGTCCAGCCCCTCCTGAACTTGGGGTGGGCAGAGGGGCTCGAAGTGACCAGGTTCTAAGACGGAAGGGCCGTGTCGGCGGCTGCCCCGACCAGCGGGGAGAGCAGAGTGGGGAGGGAGAGGTAGCGCAGCGGGGAGGGGCGGGAGGGAGGCAGGAGGACGGAGGGGCCTCTGGACTGGATCACGTGTTCAGCAAGTCTGCTCTTCATGTCTGATGGCGAGGCGAGAGTCTGTGTGGAAGCAATGACCACAGGGGACAGAAAGCAGGCTGCTGGGTCCTGAGCACAGGCGCTCCCTGCGCCGTTCTGCCGCCCGCCAGCTGCCGGTCGGCCCCAGGCCAGCTTCCCCGCTGCTGGTGAGCGGCTGAGGCTGGGCCGGCCTGGCTCCGGCTGCAGGTGACTCCTGTTTTCCTCCGGGGAAGTGCTTGTCGGCCTCGCCGCCGCCTCTTCCTCCCGACCAGTCAGGATTTCCCGGTGACTTTTCCCGGTGGGCATCACCGAGTCCCCTCCGTGCCCGAGTCCTGTGTTCTGGGCCTTGCACGCACGCACGGGCGGGGTGATTCCGTCCCGCCCCGCAGTGTCCCCACCCCCATCCTCTGTGGGACGCTCTCACCAGAGGTGGCGTGGGTCATGTATGGGTCTCATTTCCTCGCACATTCTCACATCACCTGGGGGTTCTGTCCTGAGCCCCAGGGCCTGCCCAGCCCCCTCCCAGCCCCTGGGGGTTCTGTCCTGAGCCCCAGGGCCTGCCCAGCCCCCCTCCCAGCCCCTGGGGGTTCTGTCCTGAGCCCCAGGGCCTGCCCAGCCCCCTCCCAGCCCCTGGGGGTTCTGTCCTGAGCCCCAGGGCCTGCCCAGCCCCCTCCCAGCCCCTGGGGGTTCTGTCCTGAGCCCCAGGGCCTGCCCAGCCCCCTCCCAGCCCCTGGGGGTTCTGTCCTGAGCCCCAGGGCCTGCCCAGCCCCCCTCCCAGCCCCTGGGGGTTCTGTCCTGAGCCCCAGGGCCTGCCCAGCCCCCTCCCAGCCCCTGGGGGTTCTGTCCTGAGCCCCAGGGCCTGCCCAGCCCCCTCCCAGCCCCTGGGGGTTCTGTCCTGAGCCCCAGGGCCTGCCCAGCCCCCTCCCAGCCCCTGGGGGTTCTGTCCTGAGCCCCAGGGCCTGCCCAGCCCCCTCCCAGCCCCTGGGGGTTCTGTCCTGAGCCCCAGGGCCTGCCCAGCCCCCTCCCAGCCCCTGGGGGTTCTGTCCTGAGCCCCAGGGCCTGCCCAGCCCCCCTCCCAGCCCCTGGGGGTTCTGTCCTGAGCCCCAGGGCCTGCCCAGCCCCCTCCCAGCCCCTGGGGGTTCTGTCCTGAGCCCCAGGGCCTGCCCAGCCCCCTCCCAGCCCCTCCTGGTTTTCAACGCACATCTCAGGCGCTGTGTGGCCGACCGTCACTTGCTCCGCCTCGGAGCAGCCTGTCCCTGCCGCGTGGGCTTCGGGTATTCGGGAATCGCGTTGAGTGTGGTTCCGACTTTTTAGAAAGCTGTTCCCTGTGCCTTGGTCGCCTGTTTGCTCGGGTATGTTTTTGTATCGGTTCACCTGGTCTCTGTCAGGATGCTGGGGCGGGGAGGGGTGGGCTGTGGGGCTCTGTGGTGGGGCCCGGGACGGGGGACGGTCCTGTCCTCCGTGGACTGCACGATGGCACAAGAGCTGGAAGCCCACACGCCACAGTGAGAGACGGGTGGACGTGGGGGCGCCAGGAGCTCCCTAAGGCCTAGGCCCAGGGCGGGTGCTGGGCTCCCCTGGCAGCACACTCTGGGCTCCGGGGCAGCACACTCTGGGCTCCGGGGCAGCACACTCTGGGCTCCCCGGCAGCACACTCTGGGCTCCGGGGCAGCACACTCTGGGCTCTGGGGCAGCACACTCTGGGCTCCGGGGCAGCACACTCTGGGGCTCCCCTGACAGTACACTCTGGGGCTCCCCGCAGCACACTCTGGGGCTCCCCGCAGCACACTCTGGGCTCCGGGGCAGCACACTCTGGGCTCCCGGGCAGCACACTCTGGGCTCCGGGGCAGCACACTCTGGGCTCCCGGGCAGCACACTCTGGGCTCCCCGCAGCACACTCTGGGGCTCCCCGCAGCACACTCTGGGCTCCGGGGCAGCACACTCTGGGCTCCCGGGCAGCACACTCTGGGGCTCCCGGGCAGCACACTCTGGGGCTCCCGGGGCCAGTGGGGGCCTGTGGGCCCTGTCATCCTCTCCGCCCTCTGCCTTCCTTTTAGCCCAGGTCATGGAGCTCCACAGCGGCTCCTGTTGGCTGCCCGGCCCACGGTGCACGCGGTCTCCCTGGTTTGCAGTGCACGCGGTCTCCCCGGTTTGCGGTGCGCTTGGTCTCCCCGGCCCTCAGAGAACGTGGTCTCCCCATCACCCGGCGCATGTGGTCTCCCGGCTCTCAGAGCTCATGGTCTCCCCGGCCCCCGGTGCACTGGTCACGGGTGGTCTCCCTGGTTTGCGGTGCACACGGTCTCTCCGGCTCGGCAAGCGCACTGTCTCCACGCTGCCCAGTCCATCTGCGGAAGCCCCTCCCCCTTGGTGCTCTGACGCAGCCTCCCTGAGGCCGGATGGGCCCCCGTCCGCGTCTGCACCTTGGAGAAAGGTGGCTTTCCCCTGACTGCGCCTGTCCACTTGCGTGGCAGGGACCGGCGGCCATGGTTCACTGCCCCTTCCAGAGCAGCAACCCCATTGGTGCCGTCTAGTTTTTTTTTTTTTATTTAGTGAAAAATTTATTATTTTATCTACTTAACCATTAACTACTTTTGTTTTCATAAAGAGAAGTTGGAAGAACTAAACAGTGAGTGTCACGTGACCAACCCTGGATCCCACCAAGACCCAGGCGTGGCCACACCCCCAGACCCCTTCAAGACCCTGGAGGTGGCCGGCCTCACACAGCCCCTCTCTGCCCCTGCCGTCCTGTCATGCCCTGTCCTGGGACGTTCTGCAGCAGGAGCCACGTCCCCTGGCCCTGGAACCCCGTCTACAGGGGCTGGCAGCGAGCTCCCTGGTGCCTGCCCCCCCCCCCCCCCGTGGGGCAGACACAGCGCTGCTCCCTTCGTTGCTAAATTGCACTTCACTGTGTGACCAGTATGCAGTCACCCGGGTGGACACTCGGGGCGACCCAGTTTTTCTGTCACGGACACAGAAGACCATGCGTACTTTGCTCTCAGAACCTTCAGCAGCCGGAAGCCGAGACCATCGCCAGGGGCCCAGTGACTGGATTTTAGGGGCCCTGCACCTGCAGGGCTGGAATCTGTCACACTGGCCCCAATCCAGCCTTCAGGGCAAACTCGCTGAGCCGCATTTCCATTGAAAGCTGCTGATGGGAGCGCCCGGGCGTCTGTGTCCCCTGGCCGCTGGTCTCTCCTGGCCCAGGGTCCCTGCTCTGAAAGCCCCCTGGGAAACCCAGCACAAACCACCTGGCGGGATTGCGGCCCTCAGCTGCCACTCTCCCGGAAGGGCGTCCCTGACACCCTAGGGACAGTGGTGTCCAGGGTCAAGCACCAAGGACCAGACTCCTCCTGGCGGCATCACACTCAAGGGAGCCAGGGCCACGAGGCGCGGCTCTGGGCAGACACAAGGCAACAGGAACCGAGGCAGGAAGGTTTTCTTTCCTTTTCAGTGATGGCTAAGCTTCCATGGGTACGAAACTGGGAGAGTCTAGAACTCACGGGGCACGGATGAATCACTGTGATTAGTGATAACCGGACAGAAAGTTTCTGTGGCCAGTACTGGAGACCTGACCATCCACACAACCTGTCTGCAGCAGATGGGGCTGCCGCAGCTGGCCGGTCTGCACCAGCACAGGGCGGGGGAGCTGGCGGCACCCAGAGCCCCCGGGCACGCAGCAGGCCGCCTGCAGGGCTGGGCACGCAGCAGGCCACCTGCAGGAGGAAACCTGACCCCAGGCACAGCACAGCACAGCACAGCACAGGGACTGACAACCGCAGGGCCCCGGGCAGGGGGTGGCCACAGCACACGTGGGCCGGTGAGCAGAGCCACACAGCGGGGTGGGGGCAGCAGCTCTGGGCTGGGCGGCAGGCGGTGGAGACGCTGCAGAGGGAGGCAGGGCAGGAGGGCGGGCAGCCCTGGAGCAGCTGGTGTGGCCCAGCGGGGCTGGGTGGGGGCAGGGCTGGTCTGCAGGCTGCTGCCCTGGCGGCCTTTGTCCCGAGGCCTCGGGTGACCCGGAGCTTCCTCCTGTGGCCGCGGCTTTTCCTCCTCTGCCCGGTCCTGGTGACCTTTCTGCTGTTTTCCTGCCAAGGCCACGGGGTTCAGGGCAGCCTTTCCTGCCGGGGCTCCCCGAGACTCAGCAGCCCCCAGGGGGATTTTGGGGCTCTCCCAGTGTGGGTGCCCTGCCCGGGGTCCCCATATCCACAGTTACCCTCCTTGACCAGGAACCCAGTGCCAGCACGGCCTCCCCTGCAGAGCCAAGCCCAGCTCCTCCCCTGGAGGCACCGCATCAGGAGTCACAGCCTCGCCGTGTGCGTGTATGAGCGTGTGTGTCTGAGCATGTGCGTGAGTGAGCGTGTGAGTGTGAGTGCAAGTGTGTGCGTGTATGTGAGCATGTACGTATGAGCATGCGTGTATGTGAGCGTGTGTGTATGAGCATGCGTGTATGTGAGCGTGTGTGTATGTGAGCGTGTGTGTATGATCATGTGCATGTGTGTATGAGCATGTATGTATGATCATGCATGTATGTGAGCATGTGTGTGTGTGAGCGTGTGTGTATGAGCATGTGTGTATGAGTGTGTGTATGTGAGCGTGTGTATGAGTGTGTGTATGATCATGCGTGTATGTGAGCATGTGTGTGTATGATCATGCGTGTATGTGAGCATGTGTGTGAGCGAGCGTGTGCGTGCGTGTGAGTGTTCTTGCAAGGTGGGACTTGGAACTTCCGTCGTTCTTTCTCTTGGAGACGTCTCGTGCGCTTTCCTTCCGGGCTGGCTGTCGCAGGCGTTTCACTCTGACAACCCGTCTCTGGTTTCCCTTCGCTCTCGCTCCCTCCTGAGGCTGGCTGAGGTCTGCTGCTGTTTCTTCAAGCTCATCGACGTGCACGTGGATTTCAGCAGCCGCAGCTTCCCGCTCTGGAATCCCATCTCTTCCACCATCTTCCCTTCTCTGCCGACTCCCCGTCCGTCCGCTCTCTCGTGCCGCGCATGTGTCCCTCTCACTCTTGAGTAGCGGTTCCTTTACTCTTTGAACACGGCTGTAGTAACTGTGTGAGGCAGCTGTGTGTGCCTGCAGCCGTGTGCCCCTGCAGCCATGTGCGCCTGCAGCCGTGTATTCCTGCAGCCGTGTGCCCCTGCAGCCGTGTGTCCCTGCAGCCGTGTGCCCCTGCAGCCGTGTGCCCCTGCAGCCGTGTGCCCCTGCAGCCGTGTATTCCTGCAGCCGTGTGCCCCTGCAGCCGTGTGCCCCTGCAGCCGTGTGCCCCTGCAGCCGTGTATTCCTGCAGCCGTGTGCCCCTGCAGCCGTGTGCCCCTGCAGCCATGTGCGCCTGCAGCCGTGTGCCCCTGCAGCCGTGTGTCCCTGCAGCCGTGTGTACCCATGCAGCCATGTGCGCCTGCAGCCGTGTATTCCTGCAGCCGTGTGCCCCTGCAGCCGTGTGCCCCTGCAGCCGTGTATTCCTGCAGCCGTGTGTACCCATGCAGCCATGTGCGCCTGCAGCCGTGTGCCCCTGCAGCCGTGTGCCCCTGCAGCCGTGTGCCCCTGCAGCCGTGTGTACCCATGCAGCCATGTGCGCCTGCAGCCATGTATTCCTGCAGCCGTGTGCCCCTGCAGCCGTGTGCCCCTGCAGCCGTGTATTCCTGCAGCCGTGTGTACCCATGCAGCCATGTGCCCCTGCAGCCATGTGTCCCTGCAGCCGTGTATTCCTGCAGCCGTGTGTACCCATGCAGCCATGTGCGCCTGCAGCCGTGTGCCCCTGCAGCCGTGTGCCCCTGCAGCCGTGTGCCCCTGCAGCCGTGTGTACCCATGCAGCCATGTGTCCCTGCATCCTCATGCAGTAGGCGGTCTCTGCTGCTGGTGTGAGAAGCTATGCAGGGCGGGCTCCTGCTGCCGGGTTCTGCTGACTGTGCACTGTGGGGAGCACAGCTCAGGGGCGCGGGGCACTTGGTGGGAGGGCTGCTGGGGTATAATCTGCCCCCTTGGGTCTTCTTGGCTTTACAGTGACGTCCATGTCTGGTTCTCATCCCGAGCTCGTGGTCTGAGCTTGAGGTCTGCTCCAGTGCAGAGGAGAGATGGAATCCGGGCTTGTCGCTGGCTCAGGACTGACGAAGGCAGGTTCCTGTCAGGGACGGGCTGCCCTGGCCACGCAGGTCACGGCGGCAGCAGGTCCTCCCCGCCTTCCGTCTCACCCACCGCACGGTCGCCTGTGCCTCTGTCGGGGTAGTGGGGCCTGGGCGCGGAATCCCCAGCGCGTGCTTGGGGACTCTCCCCACCGTGGATGAAGGGCGTGGGGCTGGGGTGCGGTGCCTTGGGGGCTTCGATGGGAGCCACGCCCCACCACAGCGCTGGCCTGGCTGGGATGTGGGGGTGCTGCCCGGTGAGCTGCGCTCTGCCTCGTAGGACTCCTGCCTGCTACGGCACCCTCCCCTCTGCGTTCCGTTCTCAAGGCTCTTGCTGTCGGGGGCCTTCAAGGGGAGTCGATCCTCGTGTGCGTGCGGCCCTTGCTTCATGGAGGAAAGTGCCAGGCGGGCAGTGGCGATGGCCACGCCACCCTCCTGGCTGTGGGGGCGTGAAGGACAGCTCACCGCCAAGGCCAAGGCCCGCGGGCCAGCTCCGAGCACCCTCACGCGGATCCGAAGTGACCTGGGCTGCACCGTGGCCCCGTGACGGCGCTGGCCTCACGGGCGCTCACATGGCTGCTGAGCTTGGCCCTGGCACAGCCCCTCCCGGTATCCACCAGCCCAGCCTCCTGCCCCGGCCCCCTGCGGGACCCCCATTGGCTCTGGACTCCGCTCGGTCCGGCCCGCTCCAGGGAGCCGCGTCCCCACGCGGGAGGTCAGGGGCCCTTGTTGCACCGTGGTTCCCAGCTAAGTGGCTTTCTCAGGGCTCACAGCCACGGCCAGTTCCACGAGGCTTGTGGCTTTCCTCCCTCTGGGCAGCCAGTGGACCCCTCTCTCCTTGTCCACGCCTCCTGTGGAGCGTCCTGGCCCTGAGAGGAATAGAAGCGCTGGTCGCTCAGGACCCTGTGACACAGATGAAGTCCTGGAGGCCCTCCTGGCTGGAAGCCCTCAGGTGAACGCCAGGGCGGAGGCGGAAGCCTTGTGGGGCCCGTGGAACGCCGGGGCAGGGCTCCAGGGGCGCACGAGCAGGAAGAGGCAGGTTAGTCATGCAGCTGGGGCCAAACGCAACCCAGCAACGCGCACAGCAGCCGGAGAAGCCCAGGAAGACGGCCGGAGGGAGCAAAACCGGGAAGGCAACACGCGGCCGAGCGTAAAGGGGCCCAGGGAAGCAGAGTGGGCAGCGCCGCCGTCCCCCGCGCCCCATCATGTGCCACACCAGCTGCTGCTCAGGCTGCCCGCCGGCCTGCTGTGCGCCCACGGCTGCCAGGCTGCCTACTACGTGCCCGTGAGCTGCAGGCCCACTGTGTGCGTGCCCGTGACCTACAAGCTGGCTTTGTGCGTGCCCGTGAGCTGCAGGCCCGTCGTGTGCGTGGCCCCCTCCTGCCGGCCCTCTTGCCCCTCCCTGCTCTGCAGCACGCCCACCTGCTGCTGACCTCACCTCCGCGCCCCTGCACGTGATGGGGCCACACCTGGGCCCCCTGGGCCCCAAGTGCTGCAGGTGGGTGGATGGGAACGTGCCCTCTGACCTCTGGCCAGGCCGTGGCCATGGCCTGTACCCCTGCCCGCCGCCTACACCTCTGCCTGCCCTGCCTGCCTCCGGGGAAGTCCGTCTCTAGCCCCATGTGAGTCAAATAAACCAGCACTCCCAGCTCCGTGCTGCCTGTCTGCTCTTCCTTTTAAAAATCTTTATTTTCATTTTATTCGAAAGGCAGAGAGACAGAGGGAGAGAGACCGAGAGACAGAGAGGGATCTTCCGTCTGCTTCTTCACTCCCCAAATGCCCACAATAATCGGGACTGGAACAGGAGCCAAAGCTCCACCCAGGTCTGCTCTGTGGGCGGCAGGGACCCGAGTGCTTCAGCCACCACCTGCTGCCTCCCAGAGTCTGAGTCGGCAGGAAACTGGAACTAGCAGTGGGGGGCCGGGGCTCGAACCAGGCGCCCAGGGTGGGATGCGGGCGCCCGGCGGCCCCTCCGCGCCGTCCGTAAGTCTGGGTCTCCTGACTTTCCCATTCAGCCCCTCTCCAGGGTGCCGTGTGCCGGAGGCTCCTCGGAAGGCGGGGGTCCAGCTGGAGGGACTCCAGCCCCGGGGCCCTGGTGCACGTGGCTCCCGGCAGGGCCTCACTCTCCGGCGGTGGCGGTGTGGCCTCACCCGTGCTGGCGAGAGGACAGCAAGCTCTGGCTGATGGTGCCGCCGCCGCCGCCAAGCCACGGGGGCTGGCTTCTTCCTCTGTGCGGGGGCAGGCGGCGTCCTGCTGGGGCCGCGCTGGGCTCCTGGGACCCAGGCTTGCCGATGCGGGACTTCTGGAGCACGTGCGCCACCCTGGTTCTCCGATGCCCGCCGTTTGCTGGTTGATTGGTGAACAGTTACTACTGTGATAATCACGCATTCTGTGCTGGCTGGCGTGGGAGCCAGAAACAGTGCTTCCGTCCTGGGCAAACACTGCCGGTGCCCCGTGGCTCCCGGGGCGGAGCCGGGTCCGAGCCCGCGTGTGGCTGAAACACGCGCTTCCTAACTCGCTGCGGGGCTGGCAGAGGCCTCCGTGACCCTCGTGGGCTGTGCCTGAGTCCGGTTTTCGCTGCTCCCCCAACAGTCGGCAAAGGCAGCCAACTTCGTAAAGCAAGACGTTCTACTTCGCTCACAGCTTTGGAGCTGCAAACGCCAGCTTGGCGGGAAGGTTCCCGTCGGCCACCAAGCAGAACGGGAGGCAGGGCCAAATCCGGGTTTTATAACCAAGCTCTGTGACGGCCATGCGCCCAGGAAGCCCCCGTCACCCGAGGACCCCCCTGGGCCCAGCTCCTGCACGCCTTAACTGGATTAAGTTCCAAGTTCTTAGCAGTATTATGGCTTTGAATTTTTCAAAAAATAAACTCTGTGGCTCCATTTCTCATGAACTCCAGAAATTAGCTAACTTACGGGGGGGGGGGGTCAGTCCCCAGGGCGCCCACTATAGTCAGGATCCAGACACACGAGCCAGGTCTGCAGTGTGGGTGGCAGGGGCCCAGCACTTGAGCCGTCACCTGGTGCCCCCCAGGGTGCACGGTAGCCGGAATATGGAGTCGGGAGTGGGGCTGGGAGAGGGGCACCCCAACCTGTATCTCTTTTTCTTCTTTTTAAAAATATTTATTTATTTATTCAAGAGGCAGAGATACAGAGATACACACACACACACACACACACTTACCTACACACACACATACCTACACACACAGAGATCTTCCATTTCCAAAATGTCCAACCAGGCCAAAGCCTGAAACCCCATCCAGGTCTCCCACGTTGGTACGGGGCCCAAGCACTTGGGCCGTCTTCCACTGCTCTCCCAGGTGCATTAGCAGGGAGCTGGATCGGAAGTGGAGCAGCCGGGACTCAAACTGGTGCCCATAGCCTGCCCACCACAATGCCAGGCCCCCAACCAATGTCTTAAGTGCCAGGCCAGATGCCCCCCAACTTTGGGGTCTTAAATCCTGCATGAGTGTGGGGGCCAAGTCATACTCAAACCTCAGCAACCGCCCGGTTCTCACAGGCAACACTGGATCCGCCCAGGCCCCAGGGTCCCGGAGTCTCGGCTTGGCCGGGCATTGTCTCCCATGGGGCCCTGCGGCAGCAGAGGCCCAGGCTGCATCCTTCCCCAAGACGATGGCAGGACGGGCACAGCGGGCCACGTCCGTTCCAGAAGGAGAGTCGGAGTATGGCACAGAGCAGGACCAAAACCCAGCCTGGCGAGCGCCAGACCCTGCAGGTGCCTGTCCAGCCCCGGGAGGGGGACTGGTGGGGCCTGGGCGCCCACACTGCCCTGCCCGGACCCCTGCTTGGGTTCCCACAGGCTCTGCAGCTGCATTGCCCTGGTGGGGACCTGCGTTGGCTCCGCCCTGCGACAGTTCTCTGCCCGGGCCCCCAGGGTCTGAGAGGCCTTTGAAATCTGGGTGGAGGCCTCAGAGCTCTGCAGCTGCACCCTGAAGGCTGCGGGCCTCCCGGGCGTGTCTGGTATGCCGTCACGGCTTTCCTGGGCGGGGCTCATGCTGCCTGCACCCCCACAGCTCCACTAGGCGTCGCCCCAACAGGGACTCCAACCTCACTGCAGACTCTGCCCGCCCCCCCCACTTCCCTTGAAATCCCGGTGGTTTCCGTGACCCCAGGACTGCTGCCTCTGCACACCTGTGCAGCCTGCAGGGCCTCTGGGCTGAGGGCAGGGAAACCCGAGGTGGCCGCGCAGCTTGGAGAGGGCCCTGGGCTTTCCGGGAGGGGAGGGAAGCCTGAAAGCCTCCCGAGGCCTTGAGGTCTTATCCCATTGTCTGCCTTTGACCTGAGCAAGCAGCGTCTCCGCCTCACTGCAGAATTTCCAAATCTCCCTTCTGCTTCCTTTCTTCTTTTTTAAAAAAGATTTATTTCTTTGAAAGGCAGAGTTACAGAGAATCAGAGGCAGAAGCGACTCCTCCATCTCTGGTTCACTCCGCAGCCACACGTGGGCCAGGCTGCAGCCAGGAGCCAGGAGCCAGGAGCGTCTTCCAGGTCTCCCACACGGGCGCAGGCGCCCAAGCACTGGCCGCCTCCCACTGCTCTCCCAGGTGCACCCGCAGGACTGGATGGGAGTGGGGCAGCCGGGCCTCGACCCAGCGCCCTGTGGAATGCTGATGCTGCAGGTAGCAGCTTAGCCCGCTGTGCCAGGGTGCCGGCACCTGTTTCCTTTCCGACCACACCTTCCAGCCGTAGCCCTGGCTCCCGCCCCTGCCGCATGCAGCTCCGAGCAGCTGGGCCACAGCTCCATCAGGCGCAATGGGCCAAGCGCTCCTGTCTCAGGAACTGGGCAGGGAAACCCCTGCGTTCAAACAGGCCCCGGAGACCGCGGGGGATCAGGCAGTTGATCACGCCTGCGGGCTCAGCGGGACCCATTTCCCGAGAGCTGAGCCACACTCAAGTGTCTCCCGCTGTTTCTGGGTTCATCAGCATCGCACCCTGGCCGTCACGGCCCTGCTGGGCTCAAATCGCAGCCCGCGTGACTCAGGACCACACTCCAGTGTTTGTCAGAGACGGGGCAGATTCGCAGGGCCGACTGCTGGCTGGAGTTCCGGAAGCAGCGCCTAGGGCACTGTCCCTCCCTGGCCCGTTTCTCCCCAGGGGCTGCCTTGAGTCGAGCCCCTTACTGCTGTTCTCACGAGTAGGCAGACATGCGGAATGGCTGTGAGGACATTGCTGCCGGGTGGCGTCACCTATGCCGTGGTTCCAACGTGGGGAGCTTTGGACCAGCCTCAGCCAGAAGCGGGGGCAGGCAGCCTGGACACCCACACATATGTGTGCACACACATGCCCATGCACGGCCCAGATACCACATGCACACACATGCGGGCTCGTGGATGGGCACCCAACACACACACATCAACCACACGGACACCCACACCCACTCCCCAACATGGGAGGTGTGAGCCCGAGAGCAGAGGCCAGGGCCAGGCCTGCACAGCTGCCCCCCTGCAGCACGGGCCCTCAGCCCCCACCCCTCCCCCAGGGCTAGCTTCCCGAGTTGGCCCCTTCTCTGGAAACTGCTCAAGAACTTGAGGGACAGGGAGGGGATGGAACAGGGAGGGCTGGCAGCACCCAGAGCCCACGGGCACAAACGCCACAGGCCACCTGCAGGGCTGGGCACACAGCAGGCCCGGCTGCAGGAGGAAACCTGACCAAGGCACAGGACAGCACGGGGACTGACAACCGCAGGGCCCCAGGCAGGGGTGGCCACAGCACACACCGGCTGGAGCAGCAGAGCTGTTACTGGAGAAATGTAGGGTTCTTGTCTTCTTGCAAGAAAGAATTCAGGCGTGAGACAGAGAGTAGTGGGAGGTAAAATAGCAAGGTTTATTAGGGCAGGGACATCCATAAGGATGGACGGGCACCTCTCCAGACAGAGCCTGAGAATGCGCAGTCACTCGGACTTGGGGGCGCGGCTACATGGTTGAGTGGAGAGAGTACACCTGGCCAGGCAGGCGGGCAGCTCAGCAGAGAGGCAGAGGGCTGAGCGTGCGGTCCGGTTGAGGCTGGGGTGGGGGGGTTTAAGGAGAAGGGTCTCTGTCTTCACACATCCCCTCCTGAAACACAGGATTTTATGGCTGTAAATACTAAGAAGCGGGCCGGCGCCGCGGCTCACTTGGCTAATCCTCCGCCTTGCGGCGCCGGCACACCGGGTTCTAGTCCCGGTCGGGGCGCTGGATTCTGTCCCGGTTGCCCCTCTTCCAGGCCAGCTCTCTGCTGTGGCCAGGGAGTGCAGTGGAGGATGGCCCAGGTCCTTGGGCCCTGCACCCCATGGGAGACCAGAAGCACCTGGCTCCTGCCATTGGATCAGCGCGATTCGCCGGCCGTGGCGGCCATTGGAGGGTGAACCAACGGCAAAAGGAAGACCCTTCTCTCTGTCTCTCTCTCTCACTGTCCACTCTGCCTGTCAAAAAATTAAAAATAAATAAATAAATCTTTAAAAAAATAATAAAAAAATATTAAGAAGCTCCTATCTGAGTTTTCCCCTGAAGGTATCAGACAGGAGGAGCCTAGCTGGCGCCATCCTGGGTTCAGAGGAAGGGTGAGCAGGACCCCCTGGAGAATGGGGATCCGGAGCAGGGTGTTTGAGATGCAGATACTGGGGTGCATCTGGGAGACTGTGGAAGATTTGTCAGGCAGAAGGGGCGGGGCCCCCACCTGGCAGGTTATCAGGTAGGAGGGGGCAGGGCAGGATGCGGAAGGCTGGGCTGCCCCTGAAACATCATCGGGATGACTTTGAGATGCAGATGCAGATGCTGGACATAGATGTCTTTTCTCTAGGCCTTTGTCACACACACATAAGCTCATATCTGACTTCCTACCTAACACTATCACGTGGTCAGCCCTGCACCCAGGGCTCCCTGTCACCCTCCTGCCCCTCCGGAGGTCTGCAGGCTGGTGGGGAGCCAGGGCTCTTGGATCCAGCTGAGCCTGGTTTCCCTGGATCTTCCCATGGGCACTGGGCCACAGGAGCAGCCCACGGGCACTGTGCCACAGGGGTAGCCCACGGGCACTGGGCCACAGGAGCAGCCCACAGGCGCTGGGCCACAGGAGCTGCCCATGGGCACTGGGCCACAGGAGCTGCCCACGGGTGCTGGGCCACAGGAGCTGCCCACGGGCACTGGGCCACAGGAGCTTCCCACGGGCACTAGGCCACAGGAGCAGCCGATGGGCACTGGGCCGCAGGAGCTGCCCACGGGTGCTGGGCCACAGGAGCTGCCCACGGGTGCTGGGCCACAGGAGCTGCCCACGGGTGCTGGGCCACAGGAGCTGCCCATGGGTGCTGGGCCAGGTTATTCTTACATTTTAGCTACTTCTAAAAATGCAGCAAGTGCTATTCTCTCTCCTTTTTCCTCGGGAGCACATGGCTGTCCACGTTGACGTCATTTTCTGAGAAATACCAGTGCGCGTGCGTAGCGTGTCTACACCTGGAATGGGCGGAGCAAGCCACTCTGCAGATGGGTGCTCCCCGTTGAGGCCAACACGCGTGACGCGGCGGCCCGCACCTTGCTCCAGCATGGTCAGGTGCTCACCGTGGGGCACCTGCGCGCTGGGAGGTGCGGCTCGGGAGCTTTGTCTCCTGCCCTATGTGTTGGCTATGGAGTAACGTCCATGCAGTTAGACACAGGGAGCATGAGGCCGGCCCTGTGACTCCCACCAGCCCCAGGGAGGAGCCCAGCTGGTCCCCCAGACCCTCGGGGTCTCCTCGGCCTCCTCTGTCCCCGGAGTGAGACCCCTGGCCTCTCACATCCGTGCTGTTTCCCTGTTTGCAGTGCCGTGAGGGGGATTCTGGGTGGGAAAACGGAGTTAAAAGATCTGTCTTTTGGTGCAGGCTGTGTTGGAACCATGCAGGTTTTTCCCACAGTGTTCACTTTTCTGTGGTGTTCTGAACCCCTCAGGCTTCGTCTCGTTATTCGGTCTTCAGCCGGTTTTGGGGTTCGGCTCCTTCGCCTCACAGAGCGACTGGGGGGTCTCCATCTCCTGGAGCGGAGACGCGGGGTGGCCCAGCTGATTCCTTGGCCATTTCTCGGACCTCTGCCGCCCCGCCGTGTGGGTTCCCACCCTGACTCGGTTCTTTAACATGAGAGGTGGTTTGGATTTCGAAGACGTCCATTTCAGCGGCGCATTGCGTAAGCCTGGCTTGCGATGCGCTGCGCATTATAAAACCGCTGCGTGCCACGTGCTGTCGGTTTTCACCCTCCTCTGAGCATCATCTTTCTCGGTTCGGTGATCAGCCCGTCAGCGGCCCATCTTCCCACAGTCCTCGGCGGCTTCGTGGTTTGTTCCGCAGTGCGGCTGTCTCGCCAGCTCCTGCTCACGGCTTTCGGTGAACTCCCTTCTACCTACTGGCGATCGTATGTCCACTTTCCCCCCACTTATTAAGTGAGATCCTTACTCATTAAGTTCAGTCTTTTGTCTTCTAACATTGGAAATCGAGGCTGTGGCTTTCCCCCAAACTACTGCTTTAGCTGCCCACTACCTGTGTTTATGGTAATATTTTCATCAGTATTGATTCCAAATATTTCAATATTTTTATTCTTATTTGACTTGTAAGTTATTTCAAAGCCTTGATTTAATTTTCTGAAGATGGGGATTATGTTTATTTATCTTTTTGATTAACAGTTTACTCACAGACATAGGCTATGTTTGGTGTAATTTCCTTGGTGCTGTAAGTAGATAATGTAAATACTGTGTTTTGTGTGTAAACATTATGTTCTTTGAAAACCATACACATTCTCTAGTTGTCTGTAGCACATATATCATGTATAGTATCATATTATTACATACAATATCTCCTATGATATAGATAGTTTCATTTCAAGCTCTGACTGTAGTTTCATATCTTCTTTTTAAAAAAATTTTTATTTGAGAAGTAGAGTTACAGACAGAGAAAAGGAGAGAGAGAGAGAGAGGTCTTCTATCCACTGTCCACTTCTCAATTGGCCACATCGGCTGGAGCTGCGCTGATCCCAAACCAGGAGCCAGGAGCTTCCTCCCGGTCTCCCAGGAGGGTGCAGGGGCCCAAGCACTTGGGCCATCCTCCACTGCCTTCCCAGGCCACAGCAGGGAGCTGGATCAGAAGTGGAGCAGCCGGGACTAGAATCAGCGCCCATATGGGATGCTGCACTGCAGGCGGTGGCTTTACCCGCTACGTCACAGCGCCGGCTCCCGCATCTCTTTTCCTGTGTTGTGAATGCCTTATGCATGATCCTGTAACACAATAATTGTGTGTGTGTGTGTGTGTGCTTTGTTGTTGTTGCGTGCTTTAGAATCTGCTTGGCTGCCAGTCATCCTGAGTTAAACAATTGAAATAGACACCCTGGGAATGGGCGTGGTTCCTCTATTAGGTCCTCAGCAGGTGGAGGGCGTTCGGATCAGTCTCTCAGACCACGACCTGGGTTTGGGTTTGCTTACGTGGTTGCGTTCCAGGTCATGCGCTGTGCGTGTTGGAGGAGTCCCCGCCTCCCGGGGGCGATGCCCTCAAGGCACCGCAGGGGTCTGCGCCCAGGCCTGCTCCTCACAGCAGGGGACAGCACCGTTCTTCTGCCCTCCACGACCACAGTCCCCAGGCTCACGAGGCCAGTGTGGGGACAGCACCCAGGAAGTCTCCGGGTCAGCTCCGCCCCACGCGGGAGGCTCTCTGGGGAGGGACCGCAGGGGCGTGGAATGAAGGAAAGTCGCAGCTTCAGGAAAGCGGTTTATTTGGCCTACATGGGCTTTGCTTTTCCCTGGCCTGAGAGGACCCCGGAGCCAGGACTCCCTGAGGGGACCCCCACGGTCAGGGAGGCATCCAGGTCATTCCGCTACACCCTCCCCCACAGTTCAAAGGAGTCGCTGGGCCCGGGTTCTGGGAGGGGTCCGTGGGTCAGAGCCGCCTGCCCGGGAGCAGCTGGCGCGGAGCTACTGTTCAGCAGCAGGTGGGGGTGCTGCAGGAGACCGGTCTGCAGAGCAGCGACGGGCTGGTGGGCTGGCAGCACCCGGACGACGGGCAGGAGGCGGCCACGTACACCACGGGCCTGCAGCTCACGGGCGCACACGGGGACGACGGGCAGGAAGGGGCCACGCACACCACGGGCCTGCAGCTCACGGGCGCACACGGGGACGACGGGCAGGAAGGGGCTGTGCACACCACGGGCCTGCAGCTCACGGGCGCACACGGGGATGATTGGCAGGAGGCGGCCACGTACACCACGGGCCTGCAGCTCACGGGCGCACACGGGGACGACGGGCAGGAGGGGGCCGTGCACACCACGGGCCTGCAGCTCACGGGCACGCAGCAGGCCACCTGGCTCCTCACGGGCACGCACACGGCAGCAGGCCTGCAGCTCACTGGCACGCAGAGGGATGACTGGCAGGGGCTGGGTGCGCAGCCCGCGGAGCAGCTGGTGTGGCACATGATGGCTGTGGCTGGCTGGTGTAGGGAGCGAGGTGTGATGTCTGCTGCCTCTTCCTCTGGGGTTTTTATACCTGGGCCCAGCCCCAGGCCAGCAGAGAAGCGCCCTGCTGTCTTCCTCCTGCCTGTTTTCATGGCCACTCAGCTGCTCATTATCCCGGGAAACGCTCTCCTGTACAAGCCCCACGGCAAACAAGGTTGGCTTGGAGGCCGGTTCCTTCCGTAAACAGAAGATTCCGGTTTGACTCCATGTGGGTTTCATTGTCCGGGCCACTGCTGTGTCCACAGCATCACGGGCTCAACTAAACCACCGCATCCTGGTTTTTTGTTTTCTTGTTTTTCCTTTTTGTTTCGTGTTAGCAGTGAAGACGCTGGGGTAATCACATGTTTTGGATTTTTACTGTAACACGCAGGTTGGTAACCTGTGTTCCGCGGCCACGTGTGGCCCACTGTTTCGGTAGGCAAAGTTGTGCCGGAGCCCAGCGCACTGCCTGTTCCGTATTGTTTACATCTGCCCGCACAGCAGTCGTGAGGTTCTGGCTGGCAAAGCCTGCCCCGCCGGCCAGCCGCCTCTGCACAGCGGTGGTCTGCACAGACCCTTGGACGCCCCGGCGGGCAGGTGTGCCTGGGCCTCAAGAGCCGCCTGGTGGTGGGCAATGAACAACAAAGAAACAGATGCCCGAGAGAACTCCAGCAGGGCCGCGTCCCACGGAGGGAAAGATTCAAAAGACAGAGGAATACCAGGCCGGGGACTCGGGGAGGTGTTGGCCGGATCAGGCAGAGAGTGTGGGCGTGGCGGGGCACACTCTGGGTGCTGGGTGACGGTACAGGTGCACAGATGCAAGCGACCCTGCGCTGGGGGCCTGAGGTTGGGAGTTGGGAGCCACCCAGTGCTGGGGCTGGTGCGCGGCCTCTCTCCACTCGGTCCCTGGTGTGGAACGCGGGGCCTTGAGCGGTCACAGGGTCGTGAGGGCGGAGCCTGTGTAGTGGGTTCGTCCTTTCCAGCAGGAGTGAGCCTTCGCTTGCCCCGACTGAGTTGGCCACGGTGACAGTGGGTGCTTACTCACCCACTTTAACTATTATGTGCCCCCAAACACTTTTGTTTTCTTTCTTTTTTTAAACATTTATTTATTGGCCAGCGCCGCGGCTCAATAGGCTAATCTTCCGCCTGCAGCACCGGCACACCGGGTTCTAGTCCCGGTTGCCCCTCTTCCAGGCCAGCTCTCTGCTGTGGCCAGGGAGTGCAGTGGAGGATGGCCCAAGTGCTTGGGCCCTGCACCCCATGGGAGACCAGGAGAAGCACCTGGCTCCTGGCTTCGGATCAGCACGATGTGCTGGCTGCAGCGCGCCGGCCACGGTGGCCATTGGAGGGTGAACCAACGGTAAAGGAAGACCTTTCTCTCTGTCTCTCTCTCTCACCGTTCACTCTGCCTGTAAAAAAAAAAAAAAAAAAAAAAGACTTATTTATTTATTTGAAAGTCAGAGTTACACATAGAGAGACAGAGAGGCAGAGAGAGGAGACACAGAGAGAGGTCTTCCATCTGCTGGTTCACTCCCCAATTGGCCACAAGAGCCAGGAGCTTCTTCCAGGTCTCCCACGGGGTGCAGGGGCCCAAGCACTTGGCCATCTTCCACTGCTTCCCAGGCCACAGCAGAGGCCCCTGGCGCCCCCTCTTTTGCACACATCTCCTGCTCCCTCACCATCTGCCACGAGTTCAGCCAGCGCGAGGCCCTCACCGGAAGCCAAGCAGGCGCCGGCACCAGAACCATGAGCTAAAATAAACCACCAGGGTTTACAAATGAGCAGGGTCCGGTGCTCTGTTACAGCAGCAGAGAGCAGGCTAAGGAATGGAAGAATGTGCAGAGAGAGGCCATTCAGGGAAACGGGAAGAACCCTGGACAGCAGCAGAGACCACAAGCAGAAGAGAACGACACTGAATTAACAAACACGTTCCGAGGAAGTGAGGGACAGAACTCTCTAAATTTCACTTTTAGAAAAGTACCAGATACAGCTCTAAGAATCTTAGAAATCCCAGCGGTATTAAAAGAAAAACATGGGGGCCGGGGCTGTGGCGCAGCGGGTAAAGCCGCCGCCTGCAGTACTGGCATCCCATATGGACGCCGGTTCAAGTCCCAGCTGCTCCACTTCTGATCCAGCTCTCTGCTAGCTCTCTCCCCAATTGGGGAGTGACCCAGCAGATGGAAGACCTCTCTCTGTCTCTCTCTCTCTCTGCCTCTGTCTCCCTTTGTGTAACTCTGACTTTCAAATAAATACATAAATAGATCTTTAAAAAAAGAAAGAAAAGAAACGCATTTCGGGGCACGTAGTAGTTAAAGTAACGAAAAGCAACACCAGCACACACTGAAAGCAGCTATGGCAGCGGATGCTTCCCTGGGGAGGGCCGGCGCCAGCAGAAACCGGGCAGGCCAGGCCGGGAGGCGGCGGAAGACGGGCACTGCCGGCCCAGGATCCTCCAGCTCTGGAAGCCCAGCAGCGAGGGCGCAGTGCAAACGCGTTCAGAGGAGCGGGCGCTGCGCCCTCCCCTGGCCAGCGGCACCGCCACGCGGCCGCTGTCCGGCGCTGGGAGGCTGGAGACGCTGCCGGCAGGAAGGCCCCGGGGTAAAAGCCGCCCCTCCTCTCTTCCTGACAGCCTGGTCAGAAAATAGGTTATTTCTCTGTGAAAAATTAAACGGAACATTTAAAACTCAGTAGCGTGAACACACGGCCACACGCGGCTGCCCCCAATTCCCTTTGTTGTTAGGGGTGGCTGGAGCTGTGACCAGCGCCGGGGAGAGTCTGCCGGGGCTGCACTGGGACGCCTGCGGCCTGTCCAGGGGCCGGCAGGTCGCTCCTGTCCTCTGGCCTTGGTCAGCAGAGTTCTCAGCGTGACCGCAGGGCCTGAGACCCAGTTAGTCTCCAGCTCTGCAGTGTAGTCCTCCCAGGTGCCCTCTGAGCACCACAGCGGCCCTGTTAGGATGCACACGGGTGCCGAGGGCACCTGGTGCAGCCCAGGGAGGGGACAGCACTGCCCTGAGGGGCGGCCGATCGCCTCCCCCGCAGGGCACGGCTGTGGCTGTGGCTGTGGCTGTGGCTGATGGACGCGGAGAGCTGGGCTGGAAGACACCTTGCCCACCTCCTGCCCTCGCCTGGAATCCCACGCCAACCTGCCTGCAGGGCTGGAGCTGCCGAGCCCTAGGCCGGGGCTCAGCCCCTCCCTCAACCTGCCGAGGGGTGGCCTGAGGCCCCGTGCCCGCTGTGTCCCGCGGGCCCTCTGGGTGCCAGGTCCGGAAGCCGTGGCCGCGCCCCTCAGGCGCGCTCTGGATGCTGTGCTGTGCACACCGCTCCTGCCTGACCCCGACTGCGGGCGCGCCCCCGGCCCTGCGGGAGCTGGCCCTGCAGGAGCCGGCCCTACAGTGCAGGCCCAGGGTCCAGGTGAGACCCAGCCCCGCCAATTCCCCGCTGCTCCGTTTGCGGGTGGGGGAGGCCGTGCCACGCAGCTCCCGAGGCCTGGTCACCTGTCCGCTGTGCAGAGGGGGCGTAGGGCACCGGACGCTAGCGCGGCTGCGGGAGCGAGGCCGCGGGGACCCTGTCAGCCCTGGTGTGGGAGCGGGGCCGCGGGGGCCCTGTCAGCCCTGGTGTGGGAGGGGGATGGGGCCGCGGGGGCCCTGTCAGCCCTGGTGCGGGAGTGGGGGCGGGGCCGCGTCCACCCCAACAGCCCTGGTGCGGGAGTGGGGGCGGGGCCGCGGGGGCCCTGACAGCCCTGGTGCGGGGGCGGGGGCGGGGGCGGGGCCGCCCTCAGTGAGGCTGTGACTTCTGGTGCGGTGACTCCAGTGAGGGAGCGGGACTTGGCTCTGCAGGGGAGGCCGTGCTGGCATTGGGTCAAGGGGGGTGACTGTGTGTGGGGGGACCCCAGGCAGGGCACATTCATGGGGAGAACCCCAAAATGCCCCCTGGGTCACCCGAGGCCCAAGGACAAAGGCCACCAGGGCAGCAGGCTGCAGACCAGCCCTGCCCCCACCCAGCCCCTCCAGCCATGGCTGCCCCGGGCCACACCAGCTACTCCAGGGTGCCTGCCCGCCTGCCTCCCTCTGTGGCGTCCCCACAGCCCAGCGCTGCTGCCCCCACCCCGCTGTGTGGCTCTGCTCACTGGCCCGTGTGTGCTGTGGCCACCCCTGCCCAGGGCCCTGTGGTTGTCAGTCTGCATGCTGTGCTGTGTCTGGGGTCAGGTGTCCTCCTGCTGCTGGGCCTGCCGCGTGCCGGGGGGCTCTGGGTGCCGCCAGCCCTCCTGCCCTGTGCTATACCACAGGCCGGTCAGCTGTGGCCTCCAAGGCCTGCCGGGTGATGTGGCCCGGCTCTATAATTGCCTCCTGCCGCAGGCTGAGCTCACGTGGCCCCACGGCTGGCCTGCCAGGCCAGAATAAGTCACCAGCAGACGGCCTGACCGCCACCAGTGAGGCCGGGGTTTCCACCTGCTAGTCCCTGGGTCCCCTGGCTGTCCCCCTGCTGCCCACCGCGTCCGTCACTGAGTCACCAGCTGCTGTGGCCTCTGGCAGCAAAGATCCGACACAAACCAGAAGCGCGTGCTCTCTGAGTCTGTGAGAGGTTGTAAAGGCCTGCCCCACTGCTTCCTAGGTGCGGTTCTCAGGACGCTGTGTCCGGGGAGTGGGCAGCGGCGCATCTGTGACAGAGCCCGCACGAGCCTCGAGGCTAGAGTGGGCGCTCCTTGTGCCCCGCTGGACGCCGCCCCAGCGGCTTCCCCTGCCCCACGCTGACCCGAGGGTCTGTGCGGGTCGAAGGCAACGCGCCAGCTTCCGCTCTGATTCCTTAGGGGAACTGCGCGTTATGAGTCGTGTTCAGTGCACTGGGGGTGAAAATGAAAGCTTAGCCTGCGTGGGGGTCAGCAGCTCCTCCCCCGTGGGAGTCAGCAGCTCCTCCTTATGCTTACGTGGCGGGAAAGGGGCCAGGACTGACCGCTGTGGTCATTGAAGAGCGGCCCCAAAGGCCCTCATCCCACACCCTGTAGCTGCGTCGCCTGGCAGAGGGACGTCCAGGTGTGATTACTCGGGGAGGGGTGGGCCCTGGAGAGAAGGCGGCAGTGCGGGCGGAGGGAGGCCAGGGGCCGAGGCACCTGCTCTGCAGGTGGAGGAAGGGCCGAGCCAGGACTGTGAGCAGCTCCTGGAACTGAGGAGACAGGTGACGGTTCTCTCTGGGCCCCCGGAGGCCAGCGGGGGAGACCCCAGACTCTGACCTCACAGCCGTGAGGCCTCTGGTTTGTGCCGTCTGATGCCACAGCTGCTCTCTGCCCTCCACCCTGTCCTGTGGGTCCCCAAGGGCAGCCCCTCTGCCCTGCCCCCATAGCATCCAGCTCCTGGCCTTGGCAGACCTAGGCCATGGTTGTTCCTACGGCAGGGGCTGTCCCTCTGGCTCCTGGCTTGTGAGGGGCTCACCACCAATGCCCCCCACCAGGACTGAGAGGCACGGCAGAGCTCCCCACAGAAGCCCTTCCCTTAGTCCCAGCCCCTACTGTGGCCTTGCCCCTGTTCACGGTCGGAGTCAGAGGGTGCACCTGTGTGCTGTGGGGCGCCAGCCTGAGGCTAGGCAGCGCTAGACATGGCCAGAAGGAAGCGTCCTGGGTCAGGCGCGGTGGCCTCTGTGAGGGCCCTTTCTTCACAATCTCGGGCTTTCTTATTTATTTATTTATTTATTTTTAATTTTATTTGACAGATAGAGTTAGTGAGAGAAAGACAGAGGGAAAGGTCTTCCTTCCATTGGTTCACTCCCCAAATGGCTGCCATGGCCGGTGCTGCGCTGATCCAAAGGCAGGAGCCAGGTGCTCCTCCTGGTCTCCCATGGGGTGCAGGGCCCAAGCACTTGGGCCATCCTCCACTGCACTCCCGGGCCACAGCAGAGAGCTGGCCTGGAAGAGGGGCAACCTGGACTAGAACCCAGCACTCAGGCTAATTTATTTAGGGAGTTGGGGCTGACCCCGTGACCCCTCCCATTCTGGCAGCTCGCGCTGGCCCCCGTTTGATTAAGATCTTTCTCTGGAAGCAGCCTGGTCACTCACCTGCCACGAGGTGTGACTGCCCTGCCCTGGTGGCTGTGGCATGGTGGTGACTGACAGCAGGAGTCGGACTCTTACAGCCGCATCTGAGTCGCCCTCAGGCCAAGCTTCCCGGAGTCCGTGGTCAGGCTCATTCTCGCTGTCCTGTGGGCCACCGTGGCCATCTCCTGGCCCTGGGCCAGCGTTGTCAGGTTACAAGTGTGCTTCTGTAGAAACCTCAATGACTGCAATGATAAATTCAAAGAGAAAGATACATGGGTGGGAATTCAGTTAGGACACCCGTGTCCCACATCCGAGCTGCCGCTCCCTGCTAATGCAAACCCTGGAAGGCAGTGGTGACGGCACCAGTAATTGGGTTCCTGACCCCGATTCATTTCTGGCTCCTGGCTTCAGCCTGGCGCAGCCCCAGCTGCTGGGGGAGTGAACTGGTGGATGGGAGACCTCTGTCTGTCTCCTTCTCTCTGTCACTCAAATAAATAAATAAACATTCAAAGCAGGGAAAATCAGAACAAAACCCGCAGAGCATAACAGGTGTAGTCTGTACAATAATTTTAATTTTCCTTTGGAAATTAATTTTTCTCTGTACAGCCATTGTCGTTCCCCTCTTCGTGGAGGAACGACACAGGACCCTGCGCTGTTCTTTCGTCTGCTCGGCCCTCCCCGGGTTTGCTGCTGGTTCTTCCCGGGTTGGCTGCCGACCCTTCCACCTCCGTGGAGGGGCGGGCCCCCCTGCCACTTTCTCCACTTCCGCGGGGGAGCGGCACACCGCCGGCCGGCCCTCTCGGGAGCTGCTCAGATGTTATCCGGATGTTCCCCTTAGATGTTCCTGGTGCATGTTGTCTCTCTCCTCCCTTATAGTCCTCCTCCACCAATCCCAACTCTGCTACCCACACGCCGAGTACACTGCTCTCCTCCAATCAGGAGCAGGATCAGCTCCTGTAGCTTATCAGTCAAGTTGGCGAGAGGCAGCTGCGTAGAAGTTTACTCCTCCCCAGCGCCATATTGTGGGAGAGCAGATGCATAGAATAAGTCTTAATTCCAGTAACTTAGTCTAGTCTCAGTTGCTCCCCACAAGCCATGTCAGGTTTTACCAAAGATAAACAAGGGAAAGCCAGCTTGCGTGACTTGTTCTACCAGCATTGGGCTTTATCATTCGCCTACCTGCAGTACTAAGAGTGGTTTACCACGTAGCAGTCCAATTCAGGGCCCTCCCAAGCCAGAAGCCACCGAAGCAGGCTCTGGGTTGCTTCCCGCAGGACCCACGTCGGCAGGCCCCAGGACCGACTCCCTCGCTGTGAGGCCAGCGTGTTTGTCACTTTCAAATATGCCCTGTTTCCAGTTGTGTCTTGTTGTAAAGAGAACAGTTTTTACTGAACTTCTATGAACAAGCGCATTGTCATAAAAAATAACAACGCGAACAGTTTTTGAGTTCTAGAGGAATCAAGTAGGGAGAAAAAAGGAAACGCTTTCATCTTGGTTTATAAAATCCTCTTCACCAGGCTGCTGCCAGTCACGGGCACTGAAAGGCATTTAAGCAAAGAATCGGCCCTGACTGGCGTCAGCAGTTTCACGAACCCATCAGTTGCTTTATCACCGTTCTGGAAATTTCTGTTTAGCTCAATGATCTTAAAAGTATCAGAAAACTAGGCCGGCGCCGCGGCTCACTAGGCTAATCCTCCGCCTTGCGGTGCCGGCACACCGGGTTCTAGTCCCTGTCGGGGCGCCAGATTCTGTCCCGGTTGCCCCTCTTCCAGGCCAGCTCTCTGCTGTGGCCCGGGAGTGCAGTGGAGGATGGCCCAAGTGCTTGGGCCCTGCACCCCATGGGAGACCAGGAGAAGTACCTGGCTCCTGGCTTTGGATCAGCGCAGTGCGCTGGCCGCGGCGGCCATTGGAGGGTGAACCAACAGCAAAGGAAGACTTTCTCTCTGTCTCTCTCTCTCACTGTCCACTCCGCCTGTCAAAAAATAAATAAAATAAAATTTAAAAAAAGTATCAGAAAACTATTTAAGAGTACTTGTTAGTCTTCTTAAAATATTTATTTATTTGTTTGAGAGGCAGAGTTACGGAGAGAGGGAGAGATGTTTTCCGTCCTCTGGTTCACTCCCCAGACGACCGCAGTGGCTGGAGCTGCTGATCTGAAGCCAGGAGGCAGGAGCTTCTTCCGGGTCTCCCACGTGGGTGCAGGGGCCCAAGGGCTTGACATCTTCCACTGCCTTACTGGGTGCATTAGCAGGGAGCTGGGTCAGAAGTGGAGCAGCCGGGACTCGAACCAGCACCTATAGGGGATGCCAGCACCGGGCACTGAAGCTTAACCTGCTACACCGGCCCCATTTGTTAGTCTTTTTAATAAATCTATAAACTTTTTAGAGAAGAATTGAAAGTGTGGATGCCAAAGGACTTAAGATAGCTCCGAGAGTTTGGCCAGTGACAGGAGCTCAGCCATGTTGCGGTGTCCTAAGACGAGAGCTGTGAGTGACCGCACCGCACCAGAACCAGCGGCTCTCATCACTCCTAATCACTTTACAACTTCTGCGTCAGGAACACGCGAAAAAATGAACTCTTTCAGGAATTAGCTTTCCTGCGTAACCAAAAACCTAACATCCACAGCTGCAGCATAAGAACTGCATTTGAACACACACAGTCTTTGTTTCTGCCTCTGTCACAAAGAGCAAAGAAGAATCTCTGTGCTGTGACTGCCTCTGCGCGGGCTGCACTCCGGAAGATGGTTTAGAGAGTGAAGAAACCAAACAGGGATTCGGTGTTTCGCCTGGTGGTTACGACACTTGCACCCCACATCAGAGACCTGGGTTCAGTTCCCAGCTCCGGCTGCAGACTCCGGCTGCTTGCTAACGCGGCCCCGGGCCAGCAGAGACAGCTGCAGCGACTGGGCCCCTGCTGCTCACGTGGGAGACCTGGACTGTGTTCCTGGCTCCTCGTGCACCCCTGCCCAGCCCCTCTGTTCAGCTCTCCCACATGGGTGGCAGGGACCCAAGTTCTTGGGCTATCTTCTGTTGGCTCCCAGGGTGTGCCCCTTAGCAGGAAGCTGGATCAGAAGCGGAGGAGCCAGGCACGTGGATATGGATGGGGGGGTCCCGTGTGGGGATTTAACTGCTGCGCTGAATGCCTGCCCCCAGATTAAAAAAAAAAAACATTTATTTATGTATTTGAAAGGCAGAGTTACAGAGAGGTTGAGGCAGAGGGGTGGGGGAAGGTCTTCCATCCGCTGGTTTACTCCTCACATAGCCAAGGAGTCTGGAGCTGGGCTGGTCTGAAGCCAGGAGCCAGGAGCTTCTTCCAGGTCTCCCACATGCGTGCAGGGGCCCAAGGACTTGAGCCATCTTCTACTGCTTTCCCAGGCCACAGCAGTGCGCTGGATCAGAAATGGAGCAGCAGGGACTTGATGCTGGCACTGCAGGTGGAAGCCTTACCGGCTATGCCACAGCACTAGCCACTAGATTTTGCTTTATTAAAAATTATTTGAGAGGCAGAAAGATAGGTAGAAAGAGGGAGAGGGCTCTCATCTGCTGGTTCACTCCCACACAGACACTGCCACTGGCTGGTTCACACCCCAAATGCCCAGAATGCTCCAGGCTGGGCCAGGTTGAAGCTGGGGACTAGGAGCTGCATCCTGGTCTCCCACGTGAGTGGCAGGACCCGACCTCCATCCTGGTCTCCTGCATGGGTGGCAGGGACCCAGCCTCCATCCCGGTCTCCCACGTGGGTGGCAGGACCCGGCCTCCATCCCGGTCTCCCACGTGGGTGGCAGGGACCCGGCCTCCATCCTGGTTTCCCACGTGGGTGGCAGGGACCCAGCCTCATCCTGGTCTCCCACGTGGGTGGCAGGGACCCGGCCTCCATCCTGGTCTCCCACGTGGGTGGCAGGACCCGGCCTCCATCCTGGTCTCCCACGTGGGTGGCAGGGACCCGGCCTCCATCCTGGTCTCCCACGTGGGTGGCAGGACCCGGCCTCCATCCTGGTCTCCCACGTGGGTGGCAGGGACCCGGCCTCCATCCTGGTCTCCCACGTGGGTGGCAGGACCCGGCCTCCATCCTGGTCTCCCACGTGGGTGGCAGGACCCGGCCTCCATCCTGGTCTCCCACGTGGGTGGCAGGACCCGGCCTCCATCCTGGTCTCCCACGTGGGTGGCAGGACCCGGCCTCCATCCTGGTCTCCCGCGTGGGTGGCAGGACCCGGCCTCCATCCTGGTCTCCCGCGTGGGTGGCAGGGACCCGACCTCCATCCTGGTCTCCCACATGTGTGGCAGGGACCCAGCTTCCATCCCGGTCTCCCACGTGGGTGGCAGGACCCGGCCTCCATCCTGGTCTCCCACGTGGGTGGCAGGGACCCGGCCTCCATCCTGGTCTCCCACGTGGGTGGCAGGACCCGGCCTCCATCCTGGTCTCCCACGTGGGTGGCAGGGACCCGGCCTCCATCCTGGTCTCCCACATGGGTGGCAGGACCCGGCCTCCATCCTGGTCTCCCACGTGGGTGGCAGGACCCGGCCTCCATCCTGGTCTCCCACGTGGGTGGCAGGGACCCGGCCTCCATCCTGGTCTCCCACGTGGGTGGCAGGACCCGGCCTCCATCCTGGTCTCCCACGTGGGTGGCAGGACCCGGCCTCCATCCTGGTCTCCCACTTGGGTGGCAGGACCCGGCCTCCATCCTGGTCTCCCGCGTGGGTGGCAGGACCCGGCCTCCATCCTGGTCTCCCACGTGGGTGGCAGGGACCCGACCTCCATCCTGGTCTCCCACATGTGTGGCAGGGACCCAGCTTCCATCCCGGTCTCCCACGTGGGTGGCAGGACCCGGCCTCCATCCCGGTCTCCCACTTGGGTGGCAGGACCCAGCCTCCATCCTGGTCTCCCACTTGGGTGGCAGGACCCGGCCTCCATCCCGGTCTCCCACTTGGGTGGCAGGACCCGGCCTCCATCCCGGTCTCCTGCGTGGGTGGCAGGACCCGGCCTCCATCCTGGTCTCCCGCGTGGGTGGCAGGACCCGGCCTCCATCCTGGTCTAACCCGGCCACTGAGCCCTCACTGCTGCTTCCCAGGTGTGCACTGGCAGGAAGCTGGGGTCAGGAGCTGGAGAAGGGACTCCAATGTGGGATGTGGTTCTGGGCTGTCTTCTCATGAACCAGTCTATGTCCAGAATCTGTCACACTGCCAGGCAGGCCTCTGGGCTGGCTCCTGAGGTCTGGGCTAGTTACTGGAATCTGTGTTGGTTACTAGAATCTGGGTTGGTTACTGTATCTGGGTTGGTTACTGTGGTCTGTGTTAGTTACTGTGGTCTGGGTTGGTTACTGGAATCTGGGTTGGTTACTGTATCTGGGTTGGTTACAGTGGTCTGGGTTGGTTACTGTGGTCTGTGTTGGTTACTGGAATCTGTGTTAGTTACTAGAATCTGGGTTGGTTACAGTGGTCTGGGTTGGTTACTGTGGTCTGGGTTGGTTACTAGAATCTGGGTTGGTTATTCTGATCTGGGTTGGTTACTATGGTCTGGGTTGGTTACTGCAGTCTGGGTTGGTTATTGAGATCTGGATTGGTTACTATGGTCTGGGTTGGTTACTATGACCTGGGTTGGTTACTAGTCTGGGTTGGTTACTGCGGTCTAGGTTAGTAGCCAACCATGGGGCTGCCCACAGGACATTCGGAAGCAGTGACCTTTGGGCACAGGCCGTGTGGGTCTGAGACTGAGCAGCTGCTGGGCAGGCGTGCTCGGAGCGTGCCCTCTGAGTGTGGCTGTGGTCATCTGTGTGAGCTGTGGTCTGGAATGGGTGCTGTCCGGCAGCCGTGTGTAAAAACCCCTCTTGATACCTCTCAGCTTTGCTTGATTTTTTGTTGGGGTTGGCACAGTCTGACGGTAACAACTCTCAGAGGTGTGTGGGCTGCTGAGGGAGTCCTGCCGCATCTGCCCTGTGTGGTACCTGCCACGTGTGTGCCCCGTGTGTGCTGTCGCCTGCCCTAGCCAGCAGGCCGCATCCCCTGTTTACCCTGGGAGGGGCTGGTGCTCCGTGTTCTGCCCAGCGTGCACTGGGCAGTGACATTGGACATCTGACATCACGCCTGCCTCCTGACGCCCTCCTGGGCCCCGGGTCTCTCCGTGACCTGCCCAGCACTACAGTGTCCTCCTGTTGTGTGTCTTGGATGGTGGCGGCTCTCCCGGGCTTGGGGATGACAGTGGGCTGCGTCTGCTTCACGCCTGGGATTGTCGCGGCCTCGTAAACACCTCCCGCACGTGACGTGAGCCACTGCCGTGCCCTGACGCTTCCCGACAGCCACGTGAACACGCTGCAACCGTCCACCTGCTGGTGCCACACAGAGCACACGGTGCCACACAGAGCACACGTGCCTGCCTGCCGCCTGGCTGTGCTGGTCCCTGGGCTGCCACTGGCTTTCTCGGCGGGAGCTTCACGTGGTTCCCAGAGGCCGTGGCCGTGGGCGTGTTGTCCCTCGCTGGGTGGGGTTGCTATTCATGTCAACACGTGTGCTGCACATTTCCGTGGCTCCTGGAGAGGTGGAGCCTTTCCCTCGTGTTTTTAACTCTTGGAGCCATGAAGAGTCCTGCGTGGGCTCTGTGTACTAAGCAGTGGACGTGCTGTATTTCTCCTAACGCTTGAATAAGCAGGCGACGGGTCCAGGACTTCGTGTCAGTGCTGCTTGGCGGTGGTTGCCGCCTGTTTACAGGTCCTCTTGGGGCTCTCGCACTGCTCACTCTCTCTGGAACGGAGGTGGGGGAGGGGCTCGCAGGGCCCCAGCCAGCTCCCAGCAGGGGCCACCAGTTCCCAGTCTGGCCCCCAGCTCCTGCGCCCCTGCCCCCGGGCCTTATCCACTCTCTTCTTCTTCTTCTTTTTTTAAAGATTTATTTATTTGAAAGTCAGTTACACAGAGAGGAAAGGCAGAGAGAGAGAGAGAGAGAGGTCTTTCATCTGATGGTTCACTCCCCAACTGGCTGCAATGGCCCAAGCTACGCCGATCTGAAGCCAGGAGCTTCTTCCTGGTCTCCCACACGGGTGCAGGGGCCCAGGCACTTGGGCCATCTTCCACTGCTTTCCCAGGCCACAGCAGAGAGCTGGATCAGAAGTGGAGCAGCCGGGACTAGAACCGGCACCCATATGGGATGCCAGCGCTTCAGGCCAAGGTGTTAACCCACTGCGCCACAGCGCCAGCCCCAGCCACTCTCTTCTTTGCAAAGGGGCTGACTCGAGCGCCCAGTGCTCATCAGCTCATCTGGCCAGGGCTGCTTGGCTCTCCAGGGCCAGTGGCCCACTGAGCCCACAGCCTCCCCACCCCACCACCCCAGGGTTCTGCTGCGTGTCTCAGCCAGGCCTCTGAGCCCGCAAAGGATGAACGGCCCCAGCCCCTGGGGTACATGGGAACTTGGTGGTTCTTCAGGGCAGTGGGCAGGAGCCTGAGGCCTCGAGGTGGGGCCAGCCTGCCGCTGTCCCCTGTGTGGGCCCTGGGCTGCACCTGTCCTGGTTTCACGGCCGCAGTCAGCGTGGTGTGCGCTGCTCTCAGCTCCCTACCTCCCCAGCTCTCTGCGTGTCCCGTCGAGGCAAAGACCGCAGAGAATTCTCCAGAACACGGTATTGAGGTGAGCCGTGAGCGTGTGCGAGGCCCGCGAGCGAGGTGGAGGCTGGAGGAGAAAGGGGAGCTGTGTGAGTAGCGTGGCTGCAGACTCCCCGGCCCGGGGGGCCCAGGCAGGAGAGGCCGGTGCAGGTGCAGCTCCCGTCTGAGCCCCCATCCCAGAGGCCTGTGCGTCTGCAGGAGGCCATGACGCAGGGCTAACGGGTGACCAGAAGGAGGTGCTCGTCTTCATGCGAGAAAGAATTCAGACGTGAGACAGGGAGCAGTGGTCAGCGAGGTAGCGAGGTTTATCGGGGTGGGGGCATCATCAGACCAGACAGGACAGAACCAGAGAGGGGAGGGGAGGGGGGGAGGGAGAGGGAGAAGGAGGGGGGTAGAGAGAGGGAGAGTCCAGTCTCACAGACCAGGGAGAGCAGGTCACATCGTTAAATGGAGAGAACACACCTGGCGGGCCAGGCAGGCGGCCCAGGAGGCCGAGAGCAGCCTGTGTTCAGACTGGGGCTCATAAGGGCCTGGGGTCCAGCTGTCCTCCTCCCCCTCCCTCCCCCTCCCCCGCTCCCCCTCCCCCGCTCCCCCTCCCCCGCTCCTCCTCCCCCTCCTCCAGGACACAGGGTTCCTGAGTGCGCATCAGGTGGATACTTCCCTGGATTTGACCACTCCGTGCTGTCAGGCTGGGAGCCACCGACCCCCCAGACAGAGAGCACCGTCGCGGCTGCCCGGGGCGCAGTCCCAGTGAGCCTCGAATCAGCACAGTTCTTCCGTGCCGTGGCCGGGCTGACGCCGTGTGGGTCGGCAGGCACTGGGCTTCCCCGCCTGGAGCTCTGGGGGACACGGATGCTGGCTCTGCTGGGGTCGCCTGCAGGTGCCTCAGCGCCTCTGGTCCCGCCCACCTCGGCCCTCGGCCCCTGCTGGCCCCTCCCAGGGTCCCCCAGCCCTGGCGTGCGTCTCCCCTCCTCCACCCCAGTGCCTGCCACACTTTTCAGTTTGCAAATGGAGAATTCTAGAAATAAATATTTTTTTAAATTTTAAATAATTTTTGTTCCACTATACGGTGATAATTACTTTATGACTATTATTAGGTATGATTGCTAATCACTTGCTGTGCCTGGTTTATGAATTGAGCTTCGTCACAGGTACACGTGTGTGCATGTGTATGAGCACGTGTGTGCATGTGTGTGCGTGTGCGTGTATATGTGCAGGAAAAAGCACAGCACACGTGGGTTTGGGCTCCATGGCTTCAGGCATCCGTGGCTTGGGGACCCCCGTGGGTGGGGGCGCCGCCCTGGCAGCCTCCCCAGTGCTCCGCGGTCTGCACTGGGCTTGCTCTGCTTTGTGCCATGCTTGGCTGTGCCCGCTGTGCCTGAGAGAAGTCTGGGTTGTTGGGTGTTCGTGGACGAGATGACACAGCCCCGCACGGGGGACACACGCGCTGCCCTGAGCTGCCCGCTGGGCTCCCTGCTCAAGCTGGTGGCCAGAGTGTGCGCAGCACTGCCTGTGCCGGAGCCCCCGGGCGGAGCGTCCCACCAGGCCCTTGCGTTGCCTCTGTGGGGCAGCGTCTGCAGGACTGGAGTCTGCGTAGAAGACCCCAAGCTCCTGGCCATCCTCGTGCGGCCCCACAGGCCAGGTGCTCAGGGAGCCTCTTGACCGCCTCCTCGCTGGGGGAGATTTTTTTTTAAGATTCATTTATTTGAAAGGCAAAAGAGAAACAGAGATAGCTTCCATTTACGGGTTCACGCCTCAGGTGGCTGCAATGGCTGGATCTGGGCTAAGCGGAGGGCAGGAGCTGGGGCTCCATCCGGGGCTCCCGCGTGGGTGCCGGGGCCCAAGCATTCAGGCCGTCTTCCGGTGCTTTCCAAGCGCATTAGCAGCGAGCTGGAGCAGCTGGAGCAGCTGAGACTTGTGGGCAGCTCAGCCACTAGTCCCTGGGAAAAGGGGAGGGGCGATCCGTGGCCCCGCCTCCACCATGGGAGGGGCCGAGGGCTCTGCTTTCAGGCCCCCAGGCATCACTCACAAGCGGAGGTCGTGGGTGTTCACTGGATTCCCGCCACCAGCGTGTCGTCCTGGAACACGCTGTGCACACCTCTCCCCACCCCCCGCCCTCCCGGCCCTGGCGCCCAACAGTCCGTCTTCTGTGGATTTGCCGAGTCTGCGCAGAACCGGGCAACACGTGCTCTTCCCAGGGGAAGCCCTCCCCGACCCCCACCTCCTCACAGCCCCCCGATCATGGCCTCAGCCCTCCCACGGTGCTGGACGGGCCCTTCTCCCCTCTGGCTGTGTTCCCTGGTGGGCAGGAGCCAGCCCAGGAGGCCTCATGTCCCATCGCCCGCACCCCTCCCCGCGAGTGCACAGCAGGACAGAGACGGTCAGTGGAGAACACAGCAGCTTTATTAGGACTCTGGGTGGGACCACTGCCCGGGCTGGGGCCGCGTCGGCTGGGGGTGAGGGTCACCCTGGGGCACTGGGGGGAGAGGTAGGGCTGTGGCCAGGTCTAAAAGACCTGGTGGCACCTCAGGGACAGACTGGGGCCTGCCTGACCCTGTGCTGTGGAAGCCAGAGAGGGTGCAGCTGCAGGGACAGCTGGGACCCGGCCTGTGACAGGGGCCCAGAGGAGATTCAGGACGTCAGCAGCAGGACTGTCCCGAGGAGAGGCCGCAGCAGGCGGGGCGGGAGCAGGCGGGGCGGCAGAGCAGGGACACGCAGGAGGCCGGGCGGCAGCAGCTGGGCTGGCAGGAGGGGGCGGGCACGCAGCAGGCGGGCCTGCACACGGGGCGGCAGAGCAGGGACACGCAGGAGGAGGGTCTGCAGCAGGACGAGGGGCAGGGGCTGGGCTGGCAGCACGAGGGGCGTGGGCAGACGGGCACACAGCTCAGGGGCTTGCAGCAGAGGGTCACACGGCTGGGCTGCTGGCAGGGGGAGGGGCTGCAGGACGGCTGGCAGCAGGGGGAGGAGCCCCCAGAGCAGACGGGCACACAGGAGACGGGCACACAGCTCAGGGGCCTGCAGCAGAGGGTCACACAGCTGGGCTGCTGGCAGGGGGAGGAGCAGCATGAGGGCTGGCAGCTAGACTGCTGGCAGCATGAGGAGGAGTCCCCAGAGCAGACGGGCACACAGGAGACGGGCACACAGCTCACGGGCTTGCAGCAGAGGGTCACACAGCTGGGCTGCTGGCAGGGGTTGGAGGAGCAGCAGGATGGCTGGCAGCTAGACTGCTGGCAGCAGGAGGAAGGGGTCCCAGAGCAGACGGGCACACAGGAGACGGGCACACAGCTCAGGGGCTTGCAGCAGAGGGTCACACAGCTGGGCTGCTGGCAGGGGTTGGAGGAGCAGCACGAGGGCTGGCAGCTAGACTGCTGGCAGCACAGGGGCGTGCAGGAGCTGGTGCACGCTGACTGGCAGCTCCCTGGGGTGCAGACGAGGGTCACGGAGGGGGCTGGGGCGCAGCAGCTGGGGGCGCAGCAGGGGGGCTCGCAGCAGCTCTCTGGGCAGTCGTCCACCTGCCAGGAGTCGGGGCAGGGGTCACAGGAGCCGGGCATGCAGACGTTGCTGCCGTAGCTCAGGTTGCTGGAGCAGACGGACATGGTGGAGGTGGCTCTGGCGGGTGGTGAGCTGGGCAGGGGTGAGTGGGTGAGTGAGTGGGTGAGGGTGTGAGGTGCTCAGGGCTGTTGGGGCTTTTATACCCCTCTGTGGTGTTTGTTTTCCCAGCAGCCGCTGGGCGGAGCCTCCAGCTTCCTGGCTTTTGGGCGCTTCATTGTTTTCTTGTTCCTTGTTCACGCTGCGTGGATGCTGCTGTCTTGTTGCTCTCTGGAGCTGTGCTGGGCTGTCCCGACCTGCCTTATCCTGGAGAAAACCAGCAGCGAAGCCGATCGCCGCGGCGCTCCATGGGCACGGGCAGCAGCCGTGACGGCGCCCTCAGTGCCAGTGCCTGCTGCATCCCGGGGTCGTCTTTAAATGAAATCCTCCTCCAGAGGGTGACGGGGACGGGGACCTCGGACTCCAGGCTCTGTGGGAAGGCAGACGTGCATTCTACTGTGATGGGTCCGATGACGCTGGGCTGTGCTGGTCACACCGAGGATGGTCTCTGTGCGTCCTCACTGCTGGTTGTGAGTGGGGGGATGGGCAGGAGCTCAGTCAGTGCCAAGTAGGACAGAAAACCCACAGATCACTGCAGGAAAGTAAAAAAGCTGAAGTCAAGAACAAGGAGAACGTTCCAGAAGCAGCGAGAAGAAACGACAGGTCACATCCATGGGAGCCCCGGAGGGTCAGTGACTGACATCAGACTGGTGGCTGGGGGTGGTGGGTGATCAATACTCCAGGTACTCAGAGGGCCAGAACTGCGAGCCAGGAATCCTGTATCCAACACAGCCATCATTCAGAATTGAAGGCAAGGGCAGGCATTCTAGGTAAATGAAATACTGGAGGGTGAGCAGACATCTCCAGGTGCGTGCCCTGGAGTCCAGGTGGGAAGCGGCCCCAGGCGGAAGTCAAATTCAGTGGAAAACCCGGAGCACAGTGAGGAATCACACGGCGGTAGAGGGCACTCCGCCCGCACGGCTTCCTCCTCTCGGAGGGAAACTGTGAGAGGGTGCACGACGCCGGGCTGGGCCTGTGCCACACGGAAGCCTGATGGCTTTGAGGACCACAGCACGAAACCGTGCACGGGAGGCAGCTGCACTGGGCCGACCTTGACGTCTGCAGGAGCGAGGGGACCGGGCAGTAAACACAGACCCACTCCCGTGTTCTCTGAGCGTCTTTAAACGTCAAGAACCCTAGAATCAGTCACCGCGAGGACACAGTCAAGAACCCTAGGAGTCAGTCACCGCGAGGACACAGTCAGGCCTTTTCCATGTGTAGATGCAGCACGTGTAACCATGAAGCCACAGAAGCAGAAAAGGCATAGACGTACACAGGACACATTCTTTTTATCCTCCCTGGAATGAAGGTACCGTAAGTCGGAAGTTCATTTTGATAAGAGAAGTGTATGGTAAGCAGTGGGCAACCACTACGGACAAGCTAGAGCAGCAGAGTGAAGGCATCACGGACTGAATCAAAATGCTGCATTAGAAAGATCTTCACCGGATGCCAAAAGAGAGTGAAGAAGGAAGAGAGGCGTGAAGCCCAGGAAAAGATGTCGGACGGACCAGGAATAAAAGTAAAATAGAAGACACCAAGGCGACTGCAGCTGACTTTTGTTTCTGCTGGTAATTGCGTCACATGAAGCCACGGCCGGTGCTGAATCGGCAAGTGTTACACTTTTGTTCAAGCAGAAATAGAGTTAGGTTCCTGAGAACGTCTGGTCCCATCGTCAGCAGTGCATCGCCTTGCTTTGTGCGTGTTTGATTTGACAGCTTATGCATCAGCGCTGAGTTCGTACCCAACAGCACTGTAACTCACAACTGCATAGATGAGTCTGACACACGTGTGCACCGTCACGACAGAGCCTGTGCCCTTGGACACTGCACTGCCTCCATCATCACACCGAGGGAAATCACAACAGCAAACACAAAAACTGGGCAGGCGGTGTTAAAGGGGCCTCCGAAGCTACTTCCTGTAGGAGGCTGAAAGAAGGCGGAGTCTCCCCTTGCTCAGCCTCTGGAGGGCCAGGTGTTGGGGGCTGACATGCTTTTAAAAATTTTTTTATTTTTTATTTTTATTTTTTGACAGGCAGAGTGGACAGTGAGAGAGAGAGACAGAGAGAAAGGTCTTCCTTTGCCGTTGGTTCACTCTCCAATGGCCGCCGCGGCCGGCGCACCGCGCTGATCCGATGGCAGGAGCCAGGTGCTTCTCCTGGTCTCCCATGGGGTGCAGGGCCCAAGCACTTGGGCCATCCTCCACTGCACTCCCGGGCCACAACAGAGAGCTGGCCTGGAAGAGGGGCAACCGGGACAGAATCCGGCGCCCCGACCGGGACTAGAACCCGGTGTGCTGGCGCTGCAAGGCGGAGGATTAGCCTAGTGAGCCACGGCGCAGGCCAAGGGGCTGAGATTTTCTTACCACCCTGTGGATGCCCATGAGTGACCACAAAATTCGCAAGTATGGGTTTGGGGGTTACAATCAGTTTAAAGAGTGCAAGTAGAAAATCCAAAAATAATGAGGACCAACTGTATATGAAGAACAACCTTAGCTATGAATGAGTTACATAATCCACTCAAAAGGCAGAGACTGTTCTATTGGATTTAAATACAAGATTCAACTAAATGCTCTATATAATGGACATAGCTGAGATTCAAAGGAACAGGTTGAATGTAAAAGGATGGAGAGAGCTATACAATGCAAACAGCAGCTATCAAAAAGTAGGGTGGCTAACCTGAGTTCAGACAAAATAGACTTGAAAACAACAGTCTTTACTAGAAGTATAGGGTCACTTTATAATGACTAACAGGTCAACCCATCAGGAAGATACAACAAACAAATGCAAATAATACCGAGCAGCACAATACAAGCAAAACACGACAGGAAGACAGAAATGGACGACTCAGCAGCGTGACTGACAACATCCACTGCCTGCATTCCGATAACAGGTGGACTGCCTCGGGAGATCAACAGGACACAGAAGGCTAGAGCAGTAAAGTACAGAGGGCCTGGAGACGTCCGCAGTGACGCCGCCTGACGACCGCAGAACGCACCTGCTGCTGGGCGGCACAGGGCCTTGTCTAGGGTAGGACCCGTGCTGGGCCGTGACGCCAACCTCGGTCAGTCGCAGAGTAGAGAAGTGGTGCAGAGTGTGTTCTCTGACTACAGCGTAATGGAATTAGAAGTGACTGGAAACTTCACAAGTATGTGGGAATTCAACACAGTCCTAGATTATCAAAGGGTCAAAGAAGACATCAGAAAGCAAATAAGAATATATTAACGTGAGTAAAAACGGAAACCAAAGTCCTGGAGTGTATGGGAGGCAGCAAAAGCACTGTTTAAAGAGGAGTTTATAGTTGTAAAGACCTATTTTAAGAAAGGTCTCAATCAGTAATTCAACCTCCTGCTTTAAAACATTGGGAAATGAAAACAGCTAAATATAAAGCAAGCACAAAAAAGGAAATAATAAAAGTTAGAGCAGAAATAGATAAAGAGGAGTTAATAACTAATGCTGCACAAACCCTTCCAACAACCTGAGGAAGAGCTGATACTTCCAAGCCCATTCTGTGAGGCCACGATTACTCACGTTCTTACATCCCATAACTGTGCAAAGACGTCACCAGGAAATACAAGCAGAGACCAGTGAGTCTGGTGGTTATAAAATCCTCAACACAATACTGACTCTTGCAACATGAAAAGAATTGTTCAGCATCACCAGGGACGCAAGATTGACAGTCGTGTAGTACAGTGCATCAGAACAGATGGAGTCACAAGTCACCAAATGAGAAAAGGACTTAGTAATGGCCACCACTCTGTGAAAACAGCAATCGCAAATCCAGCGACAGAAGGACACTTCCTCAGTGCGGGGCCCACAGAGGACGCCACACGCAGTGTGGAAGCCCGGGTGCTTCTCCCTGAGATCAGGAAGGAGACGGGCATGTGTGCTGCCACTTCTGTCCAGCCTGGTGCTGGCGGCTCTCGTGAGGGCACCAGGCAAGAGAAAGAACAAGTGTGGAGATTGGAGAGGAGGAAGCCACAGCATCTCTGCTCACGGGCGACGTGATCTCACACATAGAAAACCCTAAGGACTCTACTAGAAAGACAGCACTAGTGAACGACTTAGCAAGACTGCAGATACAAGATCAACACACCAAAACCAACTCTATTTCTACACATTGGCCATGGAAAAGCCAAGGGATTGGGATATTCTATGTGTAATAGCATCAAAAGGAAAAGCTATACACAGGAGTTGATTGGACAAAAGAATTACAAAACATATCCCCTGAAGGCTATAAACCATGGCTTTAGTCTTGTTAAAAGAATGTGCATCAATGGCCAAACACCCATGATCGCGGGTCGGGGATGCAGCCTTGTTGCTGTGGCAACATTCCCAAATCTACCTACTGATTTATTTTCTCCCTATCAGACTCCAAGCTAACTTACTTGTAGAAATTGACAAATTAGCTTAGAATTAATATGTAATTGCAAAGGGTAACAACAACAAAATCTTTGAAAAGTAAGAGCAAAGTTGGATGACTCATGGTAGGAAATTTTAAAACGTACTACAAACTTAGAGTATTGAAGACACCGTGGTCCCGGCATAAACATAGACGAGCCAATAGGGTGAAATTGAGACTCCAGGAAGAAGCCCGTAAATATGTGGCCCATTGGTTTCCAGAACAGGTGCCGAGTCCTTCCAGAGGGGGAGTTTTTGTCTATTTAGTAAATGCTGCTAGGACAGTGGATAGCCATATGCAGAAAGAGCGAGCTGGACCCCTACTTCATGTCATACACAAAATCAACCCCGATTAATCAGACTTAAATCTAAGTGCTACGTCTGTAAAACTCTTAGGAGAAAACACAGGGGTAAGTCTTAATAACCTCAGATTTGGCATCAGATTCTTAAATATCGTGCCAAAAGTATAAGCAACAAAAGAAGTTGAACTTCATAAAAATTAAGAAGTGTGCCTCAAAGAATTCTATCAAGAAGTAAAAATACAGTCACAGAATGGGAACAAATGCTTCACATCCTGTATTTGACAAGGGAGTTTTATTGAATATACAGAGAACTTTTTATAACTGAACAATAAAACGGCAGTTAACCCAGTGAAAAGCCTTCACCGAGAATTTGGACAGGTATTTCCAAAGAAGATGCAGAAACGGCCGGCACACCACAGCGGAATATCAGCGTAATGACTCAGCTGGGACATCGAGTCAAACCATGACGAGACACCAGTGCTTGCCCACGTGAGGGTAGAACCATACAGCTTGTGCTGGCGGGGACATGAAGACATCTACGGCCCTGTACCACTGGAGAGCGTACAAAATGGGTGCTACCTGGGAAAGAAGTCTGACGCTCCCCCAAAGACCATCACAGAATCACCATCTGACTTGGGAATCCACCCCAAGGTATAGACCCCAGAGAAAAGGAGACATGAACGGTGTACGTGAATGCTTATGTCTCGGCAACAGTCGTCATCCCAAAGGTGGAAGCAACTCACTCAAGTGTCCATCGAGGGATGAGTGGACAACCAGAATCCAGATGTCCACGGGAGCACTATTCAGGCGCGAGAAGGAGCGATGCCCTGACCTGTGCCCTGACCTGGCCCGGGAAGGCGGTGTGCTGAGTGCAGGAAGCCAGTTGCCAGATCCTAAATCGTACCATGCACTCGTGTGGCCAGAGGTAGGTGCACAGAGCCAGAGAGGAGGAAGGCGCCGCTCAGGGCAGAGGCTGAGGCAGGGCCCCGGGGCGAGAGCTGAAGAGGGCGGGACTGGAGGGCATGTGGATGACGTCTCAGTAACGCTGTGGAAAACTGCTGTGTAGGACAGAAAGGAGAAAGTGTGGCTGGTGGCAGGTGCCTTCCAGACCCATGATGGACAGAGCTGGGCACGCAGTGGCGTCACTGGAGCCAGACGGTGGAGTCGGGCGGGCAGGCGCTGGCACAGTGGTGCACACAGAGGTCAGACTCCCGCATCCCACATGAGTGCCTGGGCTTGAGTCTCGTCTCCACTCCTGTCCCAGCTTCCTGCTGACGGGCACCCTGGGAGGCAGCAGGTGATGGCTCAAGCGGGCAGGACCCTGCCGTGCCTGCGGGAGCCCGGGGTCGGGTTCCAGCTCCGTCTTGATGCCCAGCATTTGTGGGCATTTGGAGCGTGAACCACTGGATGGGAGCTCTCTCTGCCTCTCATACCAATCAGTGAATCATATTTAAAAATTTTATAGTCGCGTTCAGTAAGATAATTGGTAAGATGAAGAATTTAAACGGAAAGTGGGAATTTGTATGTGTGTGTGTGTGTGTGTGTGTGTGCGTACAAAAGAGTGAAATGGAAATGATAGGACAGGAAAATTCTGTCACTGAAAATGGAGCAGCTGGGTTTTCCAGGAGATGAGACAAGAGGACTGGGGGCCGGCGCCGCAGCTCACTAGGCTAATCCTCCGCCTTGCGGCGCTGGCACACTGGGTTCTAGTCCCGGTCGGGGCGCTGGATTCTGTCCCGGTTGCCCCTCTTCCAGGCCAGCTCTCTGCTGTGGAGGATGGCCCAAGTGCTTGGGTCCTGCACCCCATGGGAGACCAGGAGAAGCACCTGGCTCCTGCCATCGGATCAGCGTGGTGCACCGGCCACAGCGGCCATTGGAGGGTGAACCAATGGCAAAAAGGAAGACCTTTCTCTCTGTCTCTCTCTCTCACTATCCACTCTGCCTGTCAAAAAAAAAAATAAATAAATAAATTAAAAAAAAAAAAAAAAGGACCGGGATGGGACGGCTGAGAAATCATCAGGACGTGCCAGGACTGCCGTCCCCAGGAAACCCTCAGGGTGCTGCCGCCACCGGGAAGAGCTGTGCTCCCCGAACCCGCGTGACCTCACTCTTGGCCACTCCAGAGGAGTTTGCTGCACACATGATGGCCATCGTCCCAGGAACCGTGGGGAGGGGGACATTGGCCTCCACCTTCCAGACCGTTGGGAGGGGGAGAGGCAGGCTGAGTCTGGGTCTGGGATCCGTGGGGCAGCAAACCTCAGGTGAGGGGCCAGCCAGCGCAGGCTGCATTGGTGATTTCACTGTTCCCTGCCCGAGGGCATCAAGCCTGAGCCTCCAAGCTCTGCACCTGTAACCGCAGGCAGAACCAGCACAGACGCTGAGACCCGCATGCATGTCCCAGTGACGGGGAGCTAGGACCACCTAGCAAGGCGAGGCTCCCCTGACCCCCACGGTGCCCTCGGAGACCTCGCCGTGCCCGACCAGTCGCACCCTTGCATCACTGGCATGGGGAGCCTCGGAGAGGGAACGGGGCATCCTGACGTAAAGACAAAAAGTGCCACTGACCTTGGGTGTGAGGTGGGGGCATTTCAAGGTCATGACGATGGAGAATTCTTCAGGGAAGAGGTCACACCTGAAGAAGATCCTCGAGGCAGGGAAGCTCACAGCACGGGGGGCGGCAGCCTGCAGCTGGAGGCCCCACACCCCCTGCACCTGCACCGTCCTCACTCCACCCATGGCGCTGTGCAAAGGGACTGCCTCTGCCAGGGGTCAGGCCCAGCAGCCAATGTCAGAACCACCAGGACCTAAGAAACCTGGCGTTTAAAACCGAGAAACTGAACCGCCAGCAAATATTTGCAATTACGTGGGGCTGGCGCTCTGGCGTGGCGGGTAAAGCATCCCATATGGGCGCTGGTTCAAGTCCCAGCTGCTCCACTTCCCATCCAGCTCTCTGCTGTGGCCTGGGAAAGCAGTGGAAGATGGCCCGCGTGCTTGGGTCCCTGCACCCACGTCGGAGACCCGGAGGAAGCTCCTGGCTCCTGGCTTTGGCCCAAGCCCTGGTTGTTACAGCCATTTGGGGAGTGGACCAGCAGATGAAGTCTCCTCTCCCTGTGCAACTCTGACTTTGAAATCAATAAGGACTCCTAAACAAGCTTGCAGCTTGCACGGCAGAGGAGGGCTCAGAGGACGGTTTAAAGGGCGGCTGAGGCGCAGAGAACCCAAGTTTCAGAAAGTGGCCGCTCTGTCTCAGGACGGTTAGGCCCGCCCCCTGACCAGGATCCCCTGCCTGTGAGACCACTGACAAGAGCGCCCACTGCTGGTGCAGGGCCTCGGCGCTCGCGGCTTCCTTGTGCTAACAGGGACGGCAGAAGGCTGGTTTGTCCAGTCTGGGGTCTGCGTCCAGTGGCAGTTAGCACAGCCGCGGTGCAGTGCCACCACCGCTGCCGTCTTGTCCGGAACATTCTCACGCCCCAGAGTGCGCCGCACGGGACGGGGCCGTTTCTCCCACACCGCGTCAGTCGCGGCCTCTCGGGATCGGCCCTTTCTGATGCTTCTCAGAGACGATGCGGATGGTGTCCAGCTGCTCTCCCCAGCGCTATGTTTGCGGGATTCGCCCGCTGCTGCGTGTTCAGAATCCCACTCCTGTTTGCGGCTGTGTGATATCCCGTGTACGGAAACCCCGCCCTCTGTTCACCCACGCCTGAGCCCGGGGGGCTTCCACCACGAGCGTTCTGTGCAGTGGTTCTTGTGGACACCTCTTTCCGGTTGCGGGCTCTCAGGAGAGGACTCGCTGGGCCGGGCGGCAACGCGGTGTTTGACTTTGAGGAGCTGTGTCTCCTTCTCCACTCCCACCAGCAATACCCGAGGTCCCACTTTCTCTGTGTCCTAGTCAGCGCTGGTTATCGTGTGTGCGTGTGTGTGTGTGTGTGTGTGAGCCTGTGTGCAGTGCATGTATGTGCATGCGTGGCACGTGTGTGCACGTGTGTGTGTGCGTGTGTGTGTGTGCATGTGCGTGTGTGTGTTACACCGCCCTGGTGGACGTGAAGTGGTGTCTGTGGTACTGGTTTGCATTTCCCTACTGACCAGTGACATTGTCCTTGTCATGCCCTTGTGGTCCTCCTGTGCTTCCTCTGGGCTGGGAAAGGCTTTTGCCCGCTTTACATTTGTTTATTTAATTTTTGATGCAGAGACAGATGAAAAGGGCTCCCATCTGTCGGGTCATCCCCAGGTCGGGCGCTGGGGACAGAACCCAAGCCTACGACGTGGCTGGCAGGGACCCAGCTACTTGAACCTCAGCCCCGCCGTCCAGGGTCGGCCCTGGCGGGAAGCGGGGGTCGGGGGCCAGGGCAGAGACCTGAACCCAGGCACTCTGCGTGCGCGGGGGCCTTGGCCACACACCTGCTGCTGCCCGTGTTTACTGCTTTCTGTGTTGTTGAGATGTCGACCTTCTTGGTGTTTTCTTGGTGTCAGACCCTTATCAGGACTGAGACCCTGCCCGAGGTATGGCTTCCGCGGGTTTCCCATCGCGGGAGTCTGAGGCACAGCCCTTCTGAATTTGGTGAAACAAAATGTACCTGTTTTTTTTCTTTTGTTCCCTGGGCCCAGAGCTCCATCGGGGTCTCACGTGGGTGCAGGGGCCCACGCACTTGGGCCACCTTCTGCTGCTTTCCCAGGCGCATTAGCAGGGGCTGCATCGGAAGTGGAGCAGCCGAGACTCGAACCGGTGCCCAGATGGGATGCCGGCGCTGCAGGCAGCAGCCCAACCCGCCGTGCCACCGCGCCGGCCCATTTGGAGCTGATTTTGCAGAGGTGTGTCGAGCGGGGCGCACTGCTCCGCGTGGACGTCCAGCCTTCCCGGCAGCACGTGGCGAGCAGACCGCCCTCCCGCGGCGTGTGGCCCCACACTCCTGTTGGAGGTTGGTTCGCCATCGGTGTTCCGGTGAATTCTAGACCCTTCCTTCGATCCCACTCACCTGGAGTCTACTGCGCCGCCAGTGCCGCCGCTTCCCTCCGTGTGGCTTCAGAACGCGTCCCGTCTCTTCTTCTCTAGGCTGATTTCATTCGTCCCTGCTGGGTCGCTGGAACTCCCAGCGGTGCTGAGCGGAGGTGCGGGAAGCGGGCGTCTCGGCTTCTTCCTGATCTTGGGGCAGGGAGAGCCTGCTGCCCTCCACCGGACGTGGTGTGAGCCGGGCTGTTCTGAATGCCCTCTTTCGTGCTGGGGGAAACGGCTCCACGCTCTTGTGTTGCCGGGTGTTTTCGTCACGAGAGGGTGCTGGCTCGGGGAAGCGCGTTTTGGTTTTCCTCCGTGCTGGGTCTGTGGCGCCTCCCACGGGCTGATGTTCGCACGTCAGTCACGCTTGCATTCCCGGCACAAATACCGCTTGGTCCTCGTGTGAAATCCACCTTCTTGCTGCGCTGCTCTCTTTGGTTTGACTGTGTATTTGTTTTGGAGGTATTTCTATCTGTATTTAAAAGAAGTATTGGTGTGCAGTTTTTATCCACTTTGATATAGGAAATGCTGACTTCCTTCCTAAAAGACTTCTTTACTTATTTGAAAGGCAGAATCACAGAGATGGAGAGACACACAGAGAGGTCTTGCATCCGCTGGTTCACTTTACAAATGGCTGCAACAGCTGGGGTTGGGCTGGGCTGAAGCCAGAGCCAGGAGCTTCTTCCAGGTCTCCCACGCGGGTGCAGGGGCCAAGCGCTTGGGCCATCTTCTACTGCTGTCCCAGGCCATAGCAGAGAGCTGGATGGGAAGTGGAGCAGCGGGACTCGAACCTTACAGGGTGCCAGCATCACAGGCAGCACTTTAGCCCGCTGTGCCCAGCCCCAGGATAACGCTAGCTTCTTAAAATGAGCTGCACAAAGCGTTCCCTCGTCCCCATCTGTTGGGTGAATTTGGACGGCTCGGTACAATTCCATCCGTGCTCAGCAGACCCTGTTGGCGCCATCTGGCCCTTGGTCTGCTTTTGTTGCGGTGTAGCCTCTTTGCTTGCTCTGAATTCCTCTGTTTTCTTTGGAGTCAGTTTATAATCTACAGCTCCTAAGCCAGAAGTGGGTCCAGCCGGAAGTGGGTCCAGCCGGAAGTGGGTCGAGAGAGAGAGCACGGAAAGATGCTTCATGCAAGTAGCAACCAGCAGCGGGCTGCGTGCTCCGACAGTCAGCGTGCACTCCGAGTGACAAGCAGGGACAGGCGCGCCGGCACGCGCCCGCGACACCAAGGAGGTAAGGCGACGACAGTCATTCATGAACCTGACACCGGAGCCTCAGAGTGCCCGGACACCAACTGATGCAAACGAAGGAAGAAGCAGCCGCGCGGGCACAGTTGGAGACTTCAGCCCCTGCCCCCTTTAAACAGGACGAAACAGCCAGATGAAAGCGCCGTCGCGGTCAGCGAGCCCAGCGGGGCCCGGCATCGGCAACGCACTCGACCCAGCGCGGCAGAAGCCAGACTGCCCTCCGCTCTCCAGGCCGGCCCATCGTCAGGCCACGGAACAAATGCCAGGAGACGGTAAACGAATGACGTCTCCTCTGAGCTCAGAGCCAACAGACGCGGACTCACCCTGGCGGGAGACCAGGAAGCTCACAGATGTGCGGCGCGAGGACCACGGGCACTGACGCACGGGCCGAGGGGAAGTCGGGGGAAGTTTGGGAATATTACGGCACGCGTGAAAACCAAGACACAACAAGCCAGACTCGCGGGGCACGAGGGCGCGGTGAGCACTGGGACGCTCGCACTATAAACACACAAGAAAACAGCAACCATGCCAAAGCGATCATCTGCATTTATACCGTCAGAGGGCAGGAAAGGGGGAGCAACCTAAAGCCAGAGCTGGCAGAGGGAAGGAGCAGAGCGGCTGTGGTTCAGGAGACGAAGCCTGGAAAGGCCACAGGAGACCAGTGAGACCCAGCGCAGCTCTCCGAAAAGAGCGATGGCACCGCAGACATTTGGCCAGACCGAGAGGAAAGGAGAGCACGCGGAGACACTGCTGACCCTGCACAGGCGTGGTCGGGGGCACTGAGCACCCACAAGTGGGATGAACGCGTGCTGTCCACAAGTTCCTACAAGCACACAGGCTGGCCAAGCTTCCCCCACGGGCGCCGAGGGCTCCCTGCGGCCCAGGCTGCGGCTGCATGGGTGCTCCTGGGAGGCAGGCGTGCAGGGACGAACCTCCTGCCTGTTTGTCCAGAGGCGTCTCGCGTTCTGCTTCAATTCTTTTATTTTTAAAGATTTATTTTATTTGTTTGAGAGGCAGAATTACAGAGGCAGAGACAGACAGACAGACAGGTCACCCATTTGCTGGTTCACTCCCCAGGTGGCCACAACAGCCAGAGCTGAGCTGATCCAAAGCCAGGAGCCAGGAGCTTCTTCCAGGTCTCCCACGTGGGTGCAGGGCCCAAGCACTTGGGCCACCTTCCACTGCTTTCCCAGGCCACAGCAGCGAGCTGAATCGGAAGTGGAGCATCCGGGACTTGAACCGGCGCCCATATGGGAGCCGGCACTGCAGGCGGCGGCTTTACCCGCTACGCCACAGCGCAGGCCCCTCTGCTTCAGGTCTGAAGGTGGTTTTGCTGGACACGGACTCCAGTGCTCACACGCCGCCCACGGCCTTCTGCCGAGGAACCGGCTGCTGCTCTCCGCCTGCTGTCTGACAGCGCTGGGGCACCTGGTGTTCCGCAGCCGGATCGCGGTGTCTCCTGGAGTCCCCTGAGCTCGGACTCCGTAACAGTGGGGAACTTTTGACCATTATGTCCTCAAGTGTTGAAAAATTATTTTTACTGTAGTAAAATACACACAACATGAAATCGCCGTTTTCATCATTCTAGAGAGGTGTGGCTGCACCCCTCCCGTGCCAGCCCCCGCCGGTCCTATTTCCGGTCCCCTTGTTATCTCCTAGTGCTGTCCTCCCTCTCTCCTCTGCTTCTGCGTCTCCTGGGTGTGGCCCTGGTGCCCGGGCACTGCACTCTGCTTGTTTTTCTTCACTGCTTCGCTGTCCTGCTCCTCAGACGGGAGCATTTCCAGGGAACATTGTCCCCTCTCCTGTCCTCCCTCTGCCCCGCTCAGCAGGCGAACCTCTCGAAGCTGCAATCCTAGAGCTTCTGTCTGGTTAATTTCTAGAATTCTTTTTTTTTTTTTTTGGACAGGCAGAATGGACAGTGAAAGAGAGAGAGACAGAGAGAAAGGTCTTCCTTTTGCCGTTGGTTTACCTTCCAGTAGCCACCGCGGCCAGCACGCACCGTGCTGATCCGAAGGCAGGAGCCAGGTGCTTCTCCTGGTCTCCCATGGGGTGCAGGGCCCAAGCACTTGGGCCATCCTCCACTGCACTCCCTGGCCACAGCAGAGAGCTGGCCTGGAAGAGGAGCAACCAGGACAGAATCCGGCGCCCCGACTGGGACTAGAACCCGGTGTGCTGGCGCCATAAGGCAGAGGATTAGCCTAGTGAGCTGTGGCGCCTGCCTAATTTCTAGAATTCTGTCTCTTTGTCGAGACATTTCCTGTGGGGAGCGGGGTCCGTCTCCCGCAAGATGGCGGGGCGCCCGGGAGAGAAATAAGTACTGAAACTGTGGACTGAAACTAACTCTATGCACCTGATCTCCCACCATATGGCGCTGAGAGGGAGGAAACAAATCTTACACAGCTGCTTCGTCAATTAGCTGATTCCTGACCCAACCCCTGATTGGAAGAGAGCGGCGTGCTCAGCACGTGGGCAGCAGAGCACGGATTGGTGGGAGAGGACTATAAAAGGGGGAGAGCGCGAACATGCGGGGCCCCCTGAGAAGTCAGCCGGAGAGCTCGTTGGTGCCGCTCCTCCGCGGCAGCAAATCCGGGAAGGACCGGTGTCGTTCCTCCGCGAGTGGGGAGCGACAGTTTCCTCCCGGTGTCTCCCCGCGGTTTCCTCCCTGAGCACCTGAGCATATGTAAGAGTTCCCTCGGAAAGCAGCCCTGGGCTCCGGGGAAGCTCTCTGCTGGCTCAGGTTTTCCTTGGGGTCAGCGAGGCTCCGGCTTCACACTGGACGTTCTCAGTGCGTGCGTGGCGATCGTGGCCGCTCGATCCCCTCTCCCTCCTGTAGTTTCTGGCTGCGACTGACGTGGCTGCTGATTTTGGATTGTAGCTTTTCCACGTTCTTTCTGCAATGACGCTGCTCTCAGCTTAGTGCTCAGTGCCCTGGCAGACTTCCTTGTAGCCGGCTCTGTTGGTGCACACTCTGCACACCCGTGGCTGGCTCCGTGTTGGTGCACACCCCGCACACCCGTGGCTGGCTCTGTGTTGGTGCACACCCCACACACCCGCGGGCAGCTTCCCCTCCACTTCCTGCTTGCTCAGGGCTTGAGGTTCAGCCAGAGGCGCGTGCTGAGGGTCTCAGCGCCTCTCGCAGCGTGTGCCTCATCATGGACAAGAGGGGCTGTCGATCCCAGGAACACCTGGAATCTTTCTAAAGCCTGTGTTCTCCCAGGCGTCTCGTTCCTTCCCCAGCATTCCCTCCCAGGCCCGCTGACGCCCACTGTCTGCCCAGCAGGCACTCTGCCCCCACGGCCACGGCTGGGTCATTCGCTGTCCCAGGTCCGACCAGTCCTCCGGCAGCTGCCTCGGCCTCAAGAGAGCGGAGTTCGGTGAAGTGAAGGCAGATCCTGTGCTACCCCCCGGGGGCCGCCGACCGGCCGGAGACCTGGTCTGCTGTGCTGCTCCAGGCACCGAAACCACTGCGGGAGGCCCAGCTGGCTGTCACGGCGGGGGCAGGGCGGGGGCAGGGCGGGGGCCAGTGAGTTCCCAGGTCCTGCCAGGCCCCCGCGGCTGGTTGGACGGGGAGCCGTCTGCGTGCTGGGACCTCTGGCTGCTTTCCGGGGTCCGGGCTGAGCTGACTCTGCTAGGACCTTGTGTTTTCGTGGTCTCTGGAAGGCTGGGCCCTCAGAGCTGCTGCTGCACCGTTTTCTGTGCCTGCACCATCTTGTCAGCTCCACTCAGAATGTAGACCTGGCAAACATTTGCCTGGGACCCTACTTCCAGGAACGTAGGGAACAAGGAATGTGTGCCAGTGCCCACGGTTACGGCGAGGACACGCACCGTGGTGCTGCTGTCTGTGGTTACCATCCATCAGCCACCGGGACCGACGCCTGCGCAGGTGCAGCGCCCGTCCTTGGCAGTGCTGTGTGTCCTTGACGAGCACCCGAGATGTTTCTTTATAAACTGGCGGGTGGTGTCTGCTGTCCTCAGTGTAGCGTGCGGCCTGCAGGGCCACACCCACCCGTGTCGCGCCGCTCTGCCCCCAGCATCACTCAGCTGCGTGGGAAGCCACTCTTGGCCACATCTGGGCACCTCTGTCCCTGCCAGTGAGGAAGGGGACGGCTGTGGACTGTCCCCCAGGCTGCGTTGTCAGACTGGTGCAGGGACCCCCACAGACCCCCGCGCGTTCACCAAAGTGCAGGAAAAAGCCAGAGACGGCCACCCAGGCGGCCGCCTACTCCAGACCCTCACAGCCGCTCCCCTGCTCAGGCCAGCCCCAGCCCACTGAGGGACCCCTGCAGATTCCCGAGTGTGGGCTGGGCAGGGGGACAATGGGACCCCGATGGCGACCGTCTGGGGCCCTGCACGTCCTTGTGAGGAGGGTGCCGTGGCCCACGTTAGTAAAGTGTCCTTGAGAGTGACCCTGAGTGACACTGGCACCCTGCAGGCTTCGACCTGGAAGCCACGGTGGGGCGTCAGGGGCAGAGCTGGCTGTCATGGCCTCACGGAACCAAGGCCAAATCGTGCCCCCAGCCCTCAGTCCCTGGGAGTGCGGCTGCACTGGGAGCCCAGGCATTGCCAGAGGACTTAAGTCACACTGTGGTCGTTAGCATGGGCGCCAATCCCGCAAGAGCCGAGGGGGACACAGCCTCACGCAAGGGGCCGACCAGTGAGGACACGGCGGGGGGGGGGGGCCTGGGGGAACCAGCCCTGCCCACACCCGGACCCTGGGTTGCATCTCCAGGCTCCGAGACCTCGGCCCCCCATAAGCCCCGGCTGTGGTGCTTTCTGGGGGCACTGGAGTTGACCCCGCCCCTCAGAGAGGTGGCTACTTTGTGCCACAGCATGTGGCCGAGTCCCCAGCCAGCCCGGAGCTGGAGACACGTGGGAGGCATCGCAGCCCCGTGTCACGGGGGCAAGGAGGCTGCGGGGGTGGGGGAGCAGGCAGGGAGCCCAGGGGCCCTGGCCTCCGTGTGTCTCCCCTGCAGGAAGCAGACCTGGTGCCTGGTGTGGGGGGGACACACACGCCTCCTGCCCCCACGTGAGGGCGGCTGGGAGACGCCTCCCACCTTGCGTCGGGACAGGTTCCCTTGCTTTCTGTCCCCACCACCATCACAGCCTTGTGACCGTGGCTTTGCCACCTGCTCTCCCCCACCCAGGCCACGGGCAGTAGCCCTCACAGGTCAGGGGTAGGGGGCAGCCAGGACATCTGTGTGTGTGCAGGTAGGGGACGCCCACACCATCCTGAGGTGCCACTGAGGACCCAAGGCCAGCTGGTGCCAGAATCTCCCATCCCCCACCTCCAAGCTCAGCTGGGCTGTGCACCCTGGAAGTCCAGCACCTGTGCCATGGGAGGGGCAACCTCCACCTGCCAGATGGGCCCAGGTGGTGCCCACAGGCCCTGACCAGGGAGTGAGGCTCTTGGAGCCCACAGGCCCTGGAAGGGCAGCCAGACAGCTGGGCAACAGAATGAGGTGGTCAGGGGCTGCCAGGTCAAGTGCAAGAACCCCAGGCCCCACCGCTGGTCCGAGAAGCAGCGGCCAGGGCCTGAGCCCCTCCCGCCCAGGTGTGCCACAGAGGACTCCAGGTCAGTGTGGGCAGTGTGGGTTTATTGGTGCTCAAAGACTGAGAGTGACACTGCTGGGGCCAGACCAGGGCCAGCCCTGACCAGCGCAGGGACGGCTCACGCAGCCAGGAAGCGTGAAGGGAGCATCCAGGGCCCCGTGGGCCCCGTGGGGAGCGGAGCACAGGGTGCTCATTGCTTGTGGTAGGCAGGGTGGGCAGGAGGCTGGTGGGAGCGGGAACCTAAGTCTGGCTGGGACGTGCCAGTCAGCAGCAGGACTGTCCGGAGGAGAGGCCGCAGCAGGCGGGGCGGGAGCAGGCGGGGCGGCAGAGCAGGGACACGCAGGAGGCCGGGCGGCAGCAGCTGGGCTGGCAGGAGGGGGTGGGCACGCAGCAGGCGGGCCTGCACACGGGGCGGCAGAGCAGGGACACGCAGGAGGAGGGTCTGCAGCAGGACGAGGGGCAGGGGCTGGGCTGGCAGCACGAGGGGCGTGGGCAGACGGGCACACAGCTCACGGGCTTGCAGCAGAGGGTCACACGGCTGGGCTGCTGGCAGGGGGAGGGGCTGCAGGACGGCTGGCAGCAGGGGGAGGAGTCCCCAGAGCAGACGGGCACACAGGAGATGGGCACACAGCTCACGGACTCGCAGCAGAGGGTCACACAGCTGGGCTGCTGGCAGGGGTTGGAGGAGCAGCAGGATGGCTGGCAGCTAGACTGCTGGCAGCAGGGGGAGGAGTCCCCAGAGCAGACGGGCACACAGGAGACGGGCACACAGCTCAGGGGCCTGCAGCAGAGGGTCACACAGCTGGGCTGCTGGCAGGGGTTGGAGGAGCAGCAGGACGGCTGGCAGCTAGACTGCTGGCAGCACAGGGGTGTGCAGGAGCTGGTGCACGCTGACTGGCAGCTCCCTGGGGTGCAGACGAGGGTCACGGAGGGGGCTGGGGCGCAGCAGCTGGGGGCACAGCAGGGGGGCTCGCAGTAACTCTCCTGGCCATTGTCCACTTGCCAGGAGGAGCTGGTGCAGGCACTTGGTGAGCAGGCCCGGCTGCCACAGCTCCGGTCGCTGGAGCAGATGGACACGGTGGACGCAGCAAGCACGCAGGTCCTGGTGCAGCAGGTGTCAGCCATGCTGGGGCAGGGAGTTCGTGTGAGTGAGTGTGTGTGAGTGTGAGTGTGAGGGAGGGTGGCTGTGGGTGCTCCGGGCTGTGGGGTTTTATACCCTCATCCCGTGTTTTCCTCACGGGCGCCCCAAGCCTTCCTCTTCCTTGTTGTTGCTCAGATTGGGTTCCTGGTTCCCCTCCTTAGTTTACCGGTGAGCTGTGAGGCGCAGTGCCCGGCACGCCGAGTGCGGGGCGGGGGCTGGTGGCTGGCAGGGCCGTCCAGACACCCTGGCTCCTCTTCCCGTCTCCTTTCCTAAGGTCCTCGTTTTGTCATATTTTGCACCAACAGGTGCCCCACCCCCTGCCACCTGCTCCACCCGCAGACTTGGGGGTGTCCGTCTGTCCCCCCAGTGTGTCTCACTCCCGGCCCATCCCCGACACTGCTGCCAGCCCTCCTGTGTCATAGCTGCTGGTGTGCGTGTCTGTCACGCGAGTTTCCAGCTTTGGACGTGATCTCTTGCTGAATAGCAGCTCCGAGGACAGCCCTGGCCTGCCTGGGCCTAGAAGGCAGTGAGACGCCCGCGTCTGGTAGATCGGTCCCCGGGGCTTGGGTTACGCTGGCCAGCTGACTGCCGTTCATCCCAGGTCGCCGGTGCAGCCTAGTCCGCTCGTGTGTTTTCCTTGTTGGGGTTCCCAGGGGCTCTTTCTGTGTATTTGCCTGCTTTTCCGTGTCTCTCCCATTAAACCCTCCCTGAACCCTGGCCAGTTCACCCACACCCCACTCAAGTGACGAATCAGGGGCTGCTCCAGCTTGGCTGGTTTTTGGCCACCTCTGTCCTGGAGCCCAGTGCCCTCTGCAGGGAGATCTGCACGTGTCCGTCCTGCTGTTCTCCAAGGGTGGACGCCTCATTTCCTGGACTCCACGTCCTTTCTTTCTGAGTTTATGCCCTTGTTTTGGGGGAGTGTGTCCTGCAGCAGCTCTCTGGAAATGAGCGGTGGGAGACACCACGGCTCAACATGTCTGGCTCTGTCCTCACCCTGGGTGTCATTGTCCACGCTGGAGGTTTAGCTGAAGATGGGACTTTCTCCGGATCCTAGAGGGTCCCTGGAGCTGTTTCCCTGTTGACCCCGCCTCAACCAGCTGTAGTCCCGCCTCCTTTCACTAGCCCTTGACAGCTCTGCTGCCATGTGCGCTGGCATGGGAGGTCATCAGCAGCTCCTCCTTCCAACAGCAGCCCGGCTGCCGTGTCTTGCTTGTTCTTCCCGTGACACGGAGCTGCGCCTTTTCCAGGTCTGGGCTCAGGTGGACGGTTCTGCCGTGAAGCCCCTGCATCTGCCGTGGACACGCTTGCTGTTTTCTCTTCCTCACACACCCCCACGGGAGTTGCGTGTCCTGGGATCCGTGTGACCTGAATTCAGGACATGCCTCCAGATGTGGTTGTAGGAACTTAGATCCCCCAGGTCAACTTCAGGAAGCCGGCTTTCTCCGTCTTGGGGAGTGTGCAGGGTGTTGCGCTGTGCGTCCATTGTAGCCCCTGATGACAGAAGCTGGTAGGTGTCTGGCCACTGATTTGGTTGTTTTCTTCAATAGCAATTTTAGTTCTCATGGACACACAGACTTTCATGACTCAGCAATCCCGCCTTGTGCTTGAGACCCCCTGCTGTGACTCGAGGTGGCCCTGACTGCTGCCTCCATCAGCTTCTGTGCTGTGGGTGCCACACACACACACACACACACACACCCCGCCGAGCCGCAGGCAAGCTGTCAGCACAGCGTTGCCGAGCCTGAGCTGGGAAGAGAGAGGCGCACGGGCGGCTCCTGTGAGCTCACGGAAGCCAGTTCCGATCCCCTGCTGTGTGTGTGACTCACACGTCACTCCCAAATCTGGGGCTTAAATACAGTTGACGGGCCGGTGTTGGTGTGCAGCGGGTTGAGCCACCATGTGTGACACTGACATGCCGTACTGGAACACTGGTTTGCATCGCGGCTGCTCCATTTATGATCCAGCTCCCTGCTAGTGCACCTGGGAAAGCAGCGGAAGACAGCCTGAGTGCTTGGGCTCCCGCACCCATGTGGAGACCTGGGAAGATTCCACACTCCAGGCATTGGCCAGGCCCAGCCCCGCTGTTACGACCATTTGGGGACTGAACCAGGGCATGGTAGATCTCTCTCTCTCTTTTTCCCTCCCTCTGTCTCTGTGTGTGTGTGTTTCACTCTGCCTTTCAAATACATGAATCTTTAATAAAGCTAAAGTTGAAAGCATCAGTTTTATGGAGACACGATTTACCTGTTGTCAGAAGCTCCCGTGTCCCATGCACACCTGTGTCCTGTGAGATTTGGGACAGCTCCAGCACCCCAACACCCCCACGTGTCCCTTCCACTGTCAGTCCAGGAACAGGCTGTCCCTGTGTCGCTGTGACAGCCAGATGCGCTCGTGCACCCGCCTCCAGGCTGGCCTCCCCTTGCACGGCCACACACGGCTGTGTGTCTCCACCGTCTGCCCAGGCTGAGCGACTCCACTGTGAGCCCACGGCCAGTGTGCCGGTCCTTCCAGTCACTGACAGACGCAGGCTCATTCTCGCACTCTCTCTCTCACGCTCTCTCACTCTGCCTTTCAAATAAATGAGGAGGTTGCACCATGTGACACTAGACCCGCGCAACCTGTGAGTGGTTCTGTGCTCACACCCGCCTGCCCTGGCTAGTGTCACCGTAACAGACATGTTACGAAATATAATGGAAATTTTAACAATATTAATTGTTCCAATCCAAGAACACGGGATATGTTTCCATTTATTTGTGTCTTCTTCAATTTCTTTCCCCAGTGTTTTATGTTTTTCAGTATATGGATTTTTACCAACTTATTTTGTGGTAGTCACAGTGTCTTTGGGTGAATTAAGATGGATGAATTAAAATAGCCGGCGCCGTGGCTCAATAGGCTAATCCTCCACCTTGCGGCGCCGGCACACCGGGTTCTAGTCCCGGTTGGGGCGCCGGATTCTGTCCCGGTTGCCCCTCTTCCAGGCCAGCTCTCTGCTGTGGCCAGGGAGTGCAGTGGAGGATGGCCCAGGTGCTTGGGCCCTGCACCCCATGGGAGACCAGGAAAAGCACCTGGCTCCTGGCTCCTGCCAGGATCAGCGCGGTGCGCCGGCTGCAGCGGCGGCCATTGGAGGGTGAACCAGCGGCAAAGGAAGACCTTTCTCTCTCTGTCTCTCTCACTGTCCACTCTGCCTGTCAAAAAAAAAAAAAAAAAAAAAGATGGATGAATTAAAATTAAGATGCTTTTGCCAGTGCTACGGCTCACTAGGCTAATCCTCCGCCTTGCGGCGCCGGCACCCCAGGTTCTAGTCCCGGTCGGGGTGCCGGATTCTGTCCCGGTTGCCCCTCTTCCAGGCCAGCTCTCTGCTGTGGCCAGGGAGTGCAGTGGAGGATGGCCCAAGTGCTTGGGCCCTGCACCCCATGGGAGACCAGGAGAAGCACCTGGCTCCTGCCATCGGATCAGCGCGGTGCACCCGCCGCAGCGCGCCGGCCGCAGCGGCCATTGGAGGGTGAACCAACGGCAAAGGAAGACCTTTATCTCTGTCTCTCTCTCTCCACTGTCCACTCTGCCTGTCAAAAAATAAAAAAATAAATAAAATAAATAAATAAAAAAATTAAGATGCTTTTAATTTTAATGACATCAGGTTTGTTAGTTTTCTAAGTTTAGTGCGTTTTACTTTTGCTTCCAAAGCCTGCCTACCACAATCTCATGAAAATATCTCCTACGTATTCTTTAAGACCTTTATTATTTAATTGAATTTTGTCAAGTTCTTAAAGTTTATTTATTTTTTATATTGACAGTTAGTAATTGTGCACGTCTGTGGGGTACATTGTGAGGTTCTGATCCATGTATACATTGCAGGAAGATCCAGCTAATTAACATATCTATCACCTTAACACCTTGTCAAAGTTTTGGTAGTGAAAATGTTAAAAAAAATCTATTCTTTTGGGAATTCTAAGACAGAGGTAAGCAGAAGTGACTGAGGCCACCTGCAGTGCAGCGCGTCCCCTCTGGTCCCCTGGTCCCACCTGGCATGTGCTCTGGCCCGGCATGCCCACCCTGGTGTCGGCTGGCGCTGAGCCCTTGCCTGCATGCCTGCACGAGCACAGCCTCTCAGGGCCCACGGTGAGGTCAGGCGTGCTGGTGGTTCTGTGCCTGGCTCTTCCATTTAACGCAACGCAGCCACAGCGAGAAGCCATTTCTCTGTGCTAGTATTCTGCTGTGCAGGCAGAACGCTTCATCTTCATCCACTCGTGCTTGATGGACACTGTGGCTGGCTGTGTGACGTGGGCAGGCACGCACTTTCAGTGCCTCCAAGTGTCCCAGCACGGCCTTGGGGGCCACGGGTGGCTCTATCTCCAGTTCTCCGAGGAGCCGCCACGCTGTCCCCATGGTGGCCGTGCCGACGTCCTCTCCTGCAGCACTGAGCAGGGTCCACTGTGCCCCCCTTCCTCGCCAGCACTTGTCAGCATTCATCTCTTTCTAATGACAGCTGTTCCAGCAGGGCTGGGGGAATTCCTCCCGGTGGCTTTCCCTTGCCTTTGTCTGATGATCACAGATACTGAGCACTTCTCATGGCTCTGTTGGCCACTGGGTGTGTACGTTGGGAAATGTTTGTTCAGGTCTTTGTTACTCATTTTTAAATTGAGTTCTTGTTTTCTTTAGCTGCTTGGTTGGTTCAGTTCCTCATTTATGAGTGTTATTGCTTGAATAGATTTATGGTTTGCCAATATTTTCTCACAACGTATAGATTGTTGATTGTTTTCTTAACTCTGCAGAAAATTCTACACTGGGTGGATGCCCATCCACCTGTTCTGTTTTCATTGTCTTGTATCTGTAGTCCAGTCTGAGAAAACATTCCCCCATGTTCTCTCCACGTTTCACACTTTCAGTCCTTACATTGGAATCTTTAATACATTTTGAGTTGAATTTTGCTTATCATGTGACAAAAGGGCCCAATTTCATTCTTCTTCATGTGAATGTCCAATTTCCCCAAGAAAGGTTATTGGAGAGTCTGTTCTATCCCTTATGTCTTCTTGGAATCTTTGTCAAAAATCAACGATAGCATAGCTTTCTATTCTCTTCTGTGTTCAATGTGCCCACTTTTATGGCAATACCCTGCTGTTTTGATTATAATCGGTTTATAATATATTTTGAAACCAGAGAGTGTGATGCCTTTTGTTCTTTCTGCTAAAGATTGCTTTGGCTCTTTGAGCCCTTTTGCAATTTTACATGAATTTTGGTGTTTTTCAAAATATAGAAAATTACAATGAATCAACTGTTATTTTAAATACGTAGATTGTTTTGGCTAGCATGGACATTTTACATTTTTTTAATTGAAGATGTATTGATTTGAAAATCGTGGTCAGAGAAAGACAGAAAGAGGGACAGAAAGATATCTTCTTCCATCCACTGGTTTACTCCTCAGATGGCTGCAATGGCTGGGGCTGGGCCAGGCTGAAACCAGAACCCAGGCGCTCGTCTGGGGCCCTCACATAAGTGACAGGGGCCCATGTATCTGGGTCAACTTTCACAGCTGCATTAGCAGGGAGCTGGACTGGAAGCAGAGCAACTGGGACACAAACCAGTGCCCAGTGCCCAGTGCCCCTGTGGGATGCCAGCATCCCAGGGTAACCACCTACGCCACAACGCTGGTCCCAGTATGGAAATCTTAACAATATTATTTATTCCAATCCATGAACATGGTATATCTTTCCATTTATTTGTGTCTTCAATTTCTTTCATCAGTGTTTTATATTTTTCAGTATATGGATCTTTTACCAACTTATTTAAATCCCCTCAGGCCTTTTTCCTGCTATTATATTAATTTGTTTTTTGGACAGTTTATTGTTAATATATAGAAATGTTTATTTTTTATTTGAGAGGGAAGGGGGGGCAGAGAGACCTTCTATCCAGTGGGCATTCCACAAATGCCCACAACAGCCAGGTCTAGGCCAGGCCAAAACCAGGAGCCAGACTCCCTGCAGGTCTACCATCGGGGTGGCAAGTACTTGAACCATCATGTGCTGCCTCCCAGGGTGTGCATTATACAGAAGCTGGGTCAAAACCTGAGGCAGGATTCAAGCCAGGTACCCTACATAGGATGCAGCTGCCCCATGCAGCAACTAAACTTGCTGTGCCACAATGCCTGCCCCCTGCTAACTTTTGTATGCTGACTTTATAACCTGCAATTTTACTGAATTTGTTGACCAGTTCTCATGGTCTTCTTGCATCCCCAAAGGAAGCCAGTCTGGCTCCCATCTGTTTTGCTGTCTGTGGTACTGGGGTGCTGGGCAGCCTGCGTGCTCCCAGAGTCTCCCTGGAGAGGCAGACAGGAGCTCACATCCTGGTCCCCAGAGAGAAGCCTGGCTCACTCCCTCTGCATGGGCAGATGACCTGGGCAGGGGTGGGGGCCTATTCCCTGCCCGCCATGTGCTTCAGCTCAATGCCAGGACTTGAGGCCACAGCTCTGAGGATACCTGGAGCAGAGGCAGCTTGTCTCAGCACTGGACGCCTCTGTGAGGCCCAGGTGCCCAGGCCCCAGCCCAGCTCCCCATCTGCCTCTACCCTCTCCTGAGCAAGTCAAAGGAAGAGCAACCAGTGCAGCTCTGTGCTGGGACACCATAATCCTCGCTGGAGGAAGGCAGCCAGGGCTACGCTGAGGTCCCCAGGACCACCCCCATTCGGTGAGCTGCTGGGTGGGCCCACAGGACTAGGCCCACAGTCACATGGTGGCTGTGATCATTTTTGGGTGAGAACACAGTGGTTTCCAAGGGAACGGCAGAGATGGAGAACCCTGGGGAAGCCAGCAGCAGGCTCCACAGTCCTCTGGGCGGGGAGAGGTAGCACAGAGTGTACCTGACTGCCCCAGCAAGGAGCCAGGTGGACTGGTGTAGATGTCATCCAGCAGAGAGCTCATTAGAGACCCGAGTCTGGGGTGGTCACTGGGGGCTGGGCACAAGGCCGCCTTCTGCCTGGGCCATAGGGAAGCAGGTGTGGTACTCAGCAGGCCCAGAGAGGCAGGTGGGGGAAGCTCTCCCCAAGTCCAAGTTCCCAGACCCTGGCCAAGGAATTGGAAACCACTGGGTTTAGGGGAAGTCACTCCTGAAACACGGTCCCTGGTCCCTCTCCCAGACTCAGGCTCTGGGTCCCTAGGCGTAAGTCTGTCTTCTGGACATGGGCAAGGTCAGAGAGGCAGAGAGAGACATGGCGGCACTTGGGAGTGCCATGGGTATGGAATGACAGAGTGAAAACGGCTGAAGTAGTCAGGCAAAGGGATTTATTGGGAGAATTCAGAGAACCCCACATTGAGGGGAAGTGGAGCCAGAGGCTCTGACCCAGGAGAGGAGTCCAGGGCACCCTGGATCCTGGCACAGGGATCCTACCACAGGCTGAAGGGTGACAGTCGTCAGCAGCTAGTCAGCCTGTCTTCTCCCCAGGCTGGGGTCACTGCACACCCATGGCTGGGGGCAGGGCTTGCTGATTGGAGGAAAGTCAGTTCTTGAGGACATAGGGGCTTGCTCCCACAGAAGAGACACAGGTGGGCAGCAGGTACCAGGGCCCTTTACAGGGGCTCAGGGAAGGGCACTGCGGCTGGTGTGGCTACTGGTAGCCAACACAGGGCAGCAGAGGACAGGGCGCCCAGTGACCTCAATGAGGCCACTCAGCAGCAGGACTTCTGTCCCAAGGAGAGGCCGCAGCAGGCAGGGCGGGAGTAGGCGGGGCGGCAGAGCAGGGACACACAGGAGGCCGGGCGGCAGCAGCTGGGCTGGCAGGAGGGGGCGGGCACGCAGCAGGCGGGCCTGCACACGGGGCGGCAGAGCAGGGACACGCAGGAGGAGGGTCTGCAGCAGGACGAGGGGCAGGGGCTGGGCTGGCAGCACGAGGGGCGTGGGCAGACGGGCACACAGCTCAGGGGCTTGCAGCAGAGGGTCACACGGCTGGGCTGCTGGCAGGGGGAGGGGCTGCAGGACGGCTGGCAGCAGGGGGAGGAGTCCCCAGAGCAGACGGGCACACAGGAGACGGGCATACAGCTCACGGGCTTGCAGCAGAGGGTCACACAGCTGGGCTGCTGGCAGGGGGAGGAGCAGCAGGATGGCTGGCAGCTAGACTGCTGGCAGCATGAGGAGGAGGTCCCAGAGCAGACGGGCACACAGGAGACAGGCACACAGCTCACGGGCTCGCAGCAGAGGGTCACATAGCTGGGCTGCTGGCAGGGGTTGGAGGAGCAGCAGGACGGCTGGCAGCTAGACTGCTGGCAACAGGGGGAGGAGCTCCCAGAGCAGACGGACACACAGGAGATGGGCACACAGCTCACGGGCTTGCAGCAGAGGGTCACACAGCTGGGCTGCTGGCAGGGGGAGGGGCTGCAGGACGGCTGGCAGCAGGGGGAGGAGTCCCCAGAGCAGACGGGCACACAGGAGACAGGCACACAGCTCACGGGTTTGCAGCAGAGGGTCACATAGCTGGGCTGCTGGCAGGGGTTGGAGGAGCAGCACGAGGGCTGGCAGCTAGACTGCTGGCAGCACAGGGGCGTGCAGGAGCTGGTGCACGCTGACTGGCAGCTCCCTGGGGCGCAGACGAGGGTCACGGAGGGGGCTGGGGCGCAGCAGCTGGGGGCGCAGCAGGGGGGCTCGCAGCAGCTCTCTGGGCAGTCGTCCACCTGCCAGGAGTCGGGGCAGGGGTCACAGGAGCCGGGCATGCAGACGTTGCTGCCGTAGCTCAGGTTGCTGGAGCAGACGGACATGGTGGAGGTGGCTGTGGCGGGCAGTGAGCTGGGCAGGGGTGAGTGTGAGTGTGTGTGGAGGTGTGAGTGTGTGAGGGCTCAGGGCTCTCTGGCTTTTATCCTTCTGCCCATCCTTGTTTCCAGGCCACATCCCCTTCCTTGTGGTGAGAATGGCTCCTGTCGCATCAGGGATGTTTGCTTCCTGGGACGCAGCCCAGGTCATAAACACCGACTGCATCTTCTCCGCACTGTCCCACGTGGTCCCCTCAGGCACTGAGAGGCAGGCCTGGGCCAAGCCCGGTTTTGGAGAGGGAAGCCATGGGTCGGGCAGTGGCATGGTCTTTGGGCTCTTCTGAGTGCATGGGTGTATCTGGGCCACAGCCTCCACAGCCCCAGCACGGCTGACGCCGCCTTCTCCGCCACGTTCATTTAATCGTGTCCCCCACATCGTGTAACTTCCCCCCGGGCAACTCTCCTTCTCTCCCCGGGCGTTTCGTGTTTCTGGGCAGTGATCCCCTCACCCACCATCCTTCCGTCAAACCCATCTGCTGGGTCAGAGATACAATCATTACAGGTATTTTCAGTTGGAGAATTTCTAGATGTTTCTTTTTACGTGAATATCCGCCTCAGGATAGAGTTTCCCAGCAGAGATTTCAAGCCTGTGGCTGGTGACACCTCTGGGTCTGCCTGTGTCGTCCGTTCTGTCCCTTGGCATGGCTGTGATGACCGAGTCTGACCTTGTGTGGGAGAACTCTCGCCTCTTTGGCTGGGTTTCTCCTCCCTGGCAGAGTCTGGCCTCGTTCTCTGGTGGTCGACCTGCGGGGGACTGAGGACCCTACGGACTTGAGCTCTGCTCTGCATCTTCCCTCTGGGGTCTGAGACCCAGTTCTCCAGGTGCCAGTGACTCCTTGGCTAGGCTGGATGCCATGGTTTGTCCTCGGAGTGATGAGATGGCCAAAACTCTGGCATTTCAGCGGCTTTCTTGTGCTTTCCAGCATAAGCACGTGACAAAACCCGAGGCCCTGCCCCCCATCATCAAGCTGCGCTCAGGACTTGGTCCTCCAGAACCCGTGCTGCCTCTCCCACCCTGCCAGGGCACCAGAGCCTCTTCTGCAGCCCTCTGCCCCACTTCCCACCCCCACCCCGCACCGAAATTCCTGCTGTGACCTGAGCTGCATCCGGGGCTTTAGCCTGTCCACCCTGTTTCACCAGTGGCCCTCAAACGCCTTTAAGGGATGCTTTTTAAACTTCACTTTTCACGTGTTCTCAGCAGGAGTTTCCATCCGACTCAGCGGTCCCCCATGCCCTGCCCTCACTTTCAGTCCTGTGTCCAGTGGTCAGTTCTGGTGCCACTGGAAGGCACAGGCCAGGACTGAATTTGCACTATGTCCATAATCCCTCACATAGACAACCAGCCCATGGCGCACTTGAGTTGACCGCACCCCTGCATCCCTTTCGAAGCCCCCAGGAACTGTCGGCCTGGAAGGAGAATTCTGCTGGAGACACAGCAGCCTAGGAAGGGGCAGTGGAACCTGAGACCTGCCCAGGGGCTGTAGGCCCACAGGGAGGGCTCCGAGCCCTTCCACCTGCTCAGGTGCCACTCCTTTGGGCTGGTGCAGGCTGGGCTGCCCTGTGGTCACTGACATCCCTGGGCCACAGCAGTCGGCCCTGCCCCCGCCCCCGCAGTGTGGACAGTGCGTGTCTGTCGCCCTCCGTCCCTCATGTGGCTGCTCATATGTGGGGTGTGGGGCTGGTGGGTACTCAGGAAGTGAAAGGGCCTTGGTGTTCCCAGCAGGAAGCGCTAGAGGACTTGGTGGGCAGTGGACATCACTGAGAGGAGAGGGAGACTCAGTGGCTCTCAGGGTTGTGGCTGGGGCAGGGCCTTTCAGCCCACAACCAAGCCGAGAGCAGAGCGTTGGTGGGGGTGGGGGTGGGGAGGGCTGGAGGTGCATGCACAGCTCCAGTGCAGCTCCCAGCTCTGCAGGCTCCAGAGTTAGAGCAGGTGGAGATGGGATGGCCATGGACAGACCATGGGCGTCCTGGGCTACCCTCAGTGCTCACAAGGAAGACAAGGAGAACACTGCCCACCACTGCTCACCCCGACCCGTGCAGAGAGCGCGCGGGGGTCACTGCCAAAGCGACCACTCTCGACCCCTCACTGGCCAGGGCTTCTCCAGCCTGGCCCTCAGGGAGCTGTGGTGACTGACACGTGGGGTCACCACGGGTGTGCAGGAACCAGCGCAGGTGTATGGGGGAGATTAGGATGGGAGCATTCCTCATACCACCAGCATGGCCCCCAGGAGCCCTACCTGCAGGATGAACCCTGCCTCCCACAACACTTCCAGCCATGAGCAAGAGTAGCTGGTGGGGGGTAACAGACTCCAGGTACACTTGGGACTTTTACAAGCTGAGCAATGCCCCACGCACTGCACATGGCACAGGCAACAACAAATCTGCTTCAGCTTCCAACACAAACAAGGAAGGGGAGGTTGCCGAGTCTCTCATTAGGACAGCAGGAACCACGGAGGGATATAAAAGCCCAACAGCCCTGGGTACCTCACACTCACTCCCTCCACTCACCCGTCAGCTCACCGCCCGCCACGGCCGCCTCCACCATGTCCGTCTGCTCCAGCAACCTGAGCTACGGCAGCAACGTCTGCATGCCCGGCTCCTGTGACCCCTGCCCCGACTCCTGGCAGGTGGACGACTGCCCAGAGAGCTGCTGCGAGCCCCCCTGCTGCGCCCCCAGCTGCTGCGCCCCAGCCCCCTCCGTGACCCTCGTCTGCACCCCAGGGAGCTGCCAGTCAGCGTGCACCAGCTCCTGCACGCCCCTGTGCTGCCAGCAGTCTAGCTGCCAGCCCTCGTGCTGCTCCTCCAACCCTTGCCAGCAGCCCAGCTATGTGACCCTCTGCTGCAAACCCGTGAGCTGTGTGTCCATCTCCTGTGTGCCCGTCTGCTCTGGGACCCCTTCCTCCTGCTGCCAGCAGTCTAGCTGCCAGCCCTCGTGCTGCTCCTCCAACCCCTGCCAGCAGCCCAGCTATGTGACCCTCTGCTGCAAGCCCCTGAGCTGTGTGCCCGTCTGCTCTGGGGACTCCTCCCCCTGCTGCCAGCCATCCTGCAGCCCCTCCCCCTGCCAGCAGCCCAGCCGTGTGACCCTCTGCTGCAGGCCCCTGAGCTGTGTGCCCATCTGCCCACGCCCCTCGTGCTGCCAGCCCAGCCCCTGCCCCTCGTCCTGCTGCCGCCCGGCCTCCTGCGTGTCCCTGCTCTGCCGCCCCGTGTGCAGGCCCGCCTGCTGCGTGCCCGCCCCCTCCTGCCAGCCCAGCTGCTGCCGCCCGGCCTCCTGCGTATCCCTGCTCTGCCGCCCCGCCTGCTCCCGCCCCGCCTGCTGCGGCCTCTCCTCGGGACAGTCCTGCTGCTGACTGGCATGCTCCTCTGGGCCCTCCGCATTACCCTGCACCTCCCATTCATCCCCGGTCTGGTCCTGATCCAGGTCGGGTCCCTGTGTGTCCACCTTGCTGACTGACCTCCCTCGTGCCCCCAGGATCTGCTCTGGGTCACGTGGCCCAACCTCAGCTGTCAGCATCTCACGGGGCCCCCAATAAACTGCCCTGAGCACCTGACTCCTCTCCTGTTGTTCATAGGGGGGAGGAGGGGAGCAGTTGTTCACTTTTGCTGCGAGTGTTTCCAGGGGGAAATGACTCAACCTGGGGATCACAGGGACGTGGCTCACCCCTCTGGGAGGGACCCAGCTGGACCCTGGCCATGCCAAGGCTTCCGGAGGCTGCCACCATAGTCGCGTGTTGGTCTGGGGGTACTGCAGGCCCCGAGGACTTTCCCCACCCACTGCATAGGCAGCTCGTCCTGCCATGTCGCCCTCAGTGGCTGCCTGAGGCTGCAAGGACCACAGCCCTCTGGGGATTCCTGTCTTTCCCGCCTGTTCAAGGTCTCTGTTTAGTAGAAATGTGATTTCTGCGGAGAGGAGCTGCTCCAGGCCCAGCGAACAGAGATGACCTGGTTGGGGACAGAAAAACTCTCGAGTAGAAGGATGTGCAGGACCCCACAGCCGGGCACTGCCCAGGCCCCCTGGGAGCCTCAGGTCCTGCAGGGGGTGTCAGAGACACGGCAGCACAGTGGCAGGGCTGTGTCAAGCCCCACTGCAGCGGAGCCAGCTGAGGACAGCAGCCTGTTCTGGTGGTGGATGCTTCTGGAGGGAACTCAGGAGGGCCCTGGACCAGCCCCCAGCCAGAACCGGAGCAATTTCCTGGGAGGATGACAACCCGGGGCAGGGGATGAACCATGGCCGTAAAGGCACCCCATCCGTTGCCTGTAAGTAGACAACCTCCAGCTCTCCCCTGACCACTGCACAGCCTGGGCTCTGCTCCCTCCATGGGCCCATGTCCATGGCCAGAACCCACAGAAGGAGCCTTGCAGCCCCATGAGGGTCACAGCCCCTCCCCTACAGGCCTACAGTCTGAGCCATAACCTACCAAGTTTTCACCAACCGATATGTTTAGAGTCAGCATTAGTAAGGTTACATACAGTTAAATTGTCTCATCACAACTGTACAGTTTGCTAAGTTTGCTAGTGGTCTCCATCGGTAGCCTCCCCTCAGTCAGTGCACAACCTTCCCGCACAATGACAGCTCCTGCATCCTTGTCCAGTAAACAGCCCGGGCTCATGCTCCAAGCCCCCGACCTGCACCATTTTGGAGTCCTAGTGTGAAGGAGCCGTGCGGTGTGTCTGTGGTCATCTAGCTGTCTGCTCTCTCACGTGAATATCAGCAGTTCCCTTTGCAGGGACAGACGTCCCCGGTCTGTGCACCTGCAGCGCCCTGGGCTGTCTCTGGGCTTCGGTGATGACAGATGCATAAGCCAATGTTTCCAGTCCTCTTCAATGCCACGGCCAGACCCTGTGATCAGCGCACGTGGAACTCTACTCCCCTTCTGCACTGCGTGCCCTGCCGCTCCCCAGCAGCACCTGTCACCCTCAGTGTTTCACTGAGCTGCCCTAGAGGGGGGTGGAGTCCACATTCCTCTGACGACTCCATGGAGCTCTGTTCTGTGCTCGTGTGCCACCTGTCTGCACCAGCCATGTAGCCTGCCCGTCTTGGATCAGGTTGTCTGTCTGGAGTTGTGAGTGTCATTACAGATGCTGAACACCGGTTTGTCATGTATGCACTGCAGGTGTTTCCAGCCTCCTCATTTCACCACAGTGTGTCTTTGAGCTAAGCAGTTAATTTTGATGACATCCAATTCACCATTTTTCCTTCAAGGCTCCCATTTGAGAAGTCTTGCTTCAAGACTGCACAAGTTCTCCCCTGGGCTGATTTCAAGATGCTTCATGGTTTCTATGTCTAGTTCTAGAATGTCTTTCCAGTTAGTTTTTGAGTTTGCTGTGAGAGATCCCACATCATTTGTTGGGAAGAGTGTCCACGGCTGATTAAGTGGCTGTGAGCAGCTGCTGAGACCCCATGTCCATCAACGTGGCCTTAAAAGCAGTCTTGACATCAAGTGATAGAAGTTCTCCAACTCTGCTTTCCTTCTTCATAACTGGCTGGCTACTTCCACAAGATTCTAGAATCAGCCAGTAATCTCTACAGAAAGGCCCACTGGGATTTTTTTAAGGTATATTTTTTTTTGAAAGGCAGAGTTACAGTGAGGAGAGGGAGAGGGGGAGGGGGAGGGAGGGAGAGGGAGAGAGAGGGAGAGAGGAGAGGGAGAGGGGGAGGGGGAGGGAGGGAGAGGGGAAGGGGGAGAGGGGGAGGGGAAGGGGGAGAGGGAAAGAGAGGGTGAGAGGGGGAGGGAGAGGGGGAGGGGGAAGGGGAGGGGGAGGGAGAGGAGAGGGAGAAGGTGTTTCACCCACTGGTTCACTCTCCAAGTGGCAACAACAGCCAAGGCTGGACCAGGCCAAAGCCAGGCGCCTAGATCTCCACCCAGGTCCCTCAAGTGGGTGGCAGGGACTCAAGCACTCAGGCCATCCTCTGCCCTCTTCCAGGCACATTAGCAGGAGCTGGATCGGAAGCAGAGCAGCCAGGACTCAGAACCAGCACTCGCATGGGATGCTGGCATCACAGGGGGCAGCTTAATCTGCTGCCCAACGCCAGCCCCAACTTCCTGGGATTTTTATTGGGATTACATGAAATGTTTCGATTCATTTGTAAAGAACTGATCTAGCAAAATCCAGATACCTCTCTCCAGTCATTTAGGATTTCTTTCATCTCTGTGGCGATGTTTGTCATTTTTAGCACACAGACTCTGAGCTAGTCAGCTTTTGATGCTCTACTGAAAACCTGAGGCAGGCAGGATCCTGGTGGATCTAACCACAGGGGTCCTACCCTCATGAGCTAATCTGGCCTGACCTCTTCTCCAAGGCCCAGCTCTCAACACAACTGGATTCAGCCACAACCTTCTTGGTTCTGTTAACATAACACTTAGAGGATGACTGTATTCAAACCATGGTATTCTGCCTCCAGCCCCCTGAAACCTGTGTGCTTTTCCTACAAAAAATACACTTATCCAATCCCCAACAATTGCAACTCTTCATTCAGCCCATCAATGATTCAATAGTCTAGGAGCTGGCGTTGTGGATTAGTGGGTAAAGCTGCCTGCTACACCAGCATCCCACATGGGTGCCATTTAGTGTCTCAGCTGCTCCACTTCCAACCCAGCTCCCTGCTAATGGCCTGAGAAAGACAGCAAAAGATGGCCAAAGAGTTTTGGTTCCTGTCATTCATGTGGGAGACCCAGATGACACTCCTGGCTCCTGGATTCAACCTAGACCAGCTCTGGCCATTGGGGCCATCTTGGGGGTGAACACACAGATGGAAGATATCTCCTTTCTTCCCCCATCATACCCCCATGACTCTTTCAAAATAAATAAATCTTTTTTTTTAAAAAAAAAGCCCAAATTCTGAAGTTTCTGATTTTGAGCTTCTGAGACCCCAAACTCTCATGGCTGTGAGCCCCTGTTCAATCAAAACCAGTCACCTGCTCCTGAGACACAATTGCAGGACAGGCACAGGTGTGCCTTCCATTCTAAAAGGGAAATAGGAAGTAGGTATTGGCCCAAAGCAAGACCAAAAATCAGTACAGCAAGTGTTACATCCTCAAGCTGCAAATCCAGTGTCTTGTGCACATCTGGGCACAACGTGTTAGGGCAGCCCTAACCCTACAGCTCTGCTGGGCGTGGCCCATGTTTCAGGGATCACAGGTTGGAGCCTGAGGTTGCCGCTCTCCAGGCTGGCACTGCACGGGGCGGCTCTACAGTTCTGGAGTCTGCAGTGGTGCCGCCCCACGGCCACTTTCACAGGCTGCACACGGATGTCAGTAGGTTTCAAAGCTGTACAGCCTGTTCACAGCTCACCCCCACAGGCACTGCCTGCCACTGATTTCTCTGCCTCCCTGAGACTCCACTGTGGCTTCCCTCCCAGGGCTCCGGCAAGCATCACCCCGTGAGGGGCTCCCTGTAGGGCTTTCATCCTGCGGCAAACCTCTCCCCATCTGTGTCCAGCCCTTGCGCTTCCTTAAGTGTTTTTTGAGCTAAATATTTAGTTTTGATTACAGTCATCTGTCATTTTTTTCTTCAGTGTTCCTAAGAAAACTCTGCTTCAGGCCGGCGCCATGGCTCACAAGCCTAATCCTCCACCTGTGGTGCCGGTACCTCGGGTTCTAGTCCCGGTTGGGGCACCAGATTCTGTCCTGGTTGCTCCTCTTCCAGTCCAGCTCTCTGCTGTGGCCCAGGAGTGCAGTGGAGGATGGCCCAGGTGCTTGGGCCCTTCACCCGCATGGGAGACCAGGAGGAAGCACCTGGCTCCTGGCTTCGGATTGGCCGACCCCAACACACCGGCCGCACTGGCCGTAGCGGCCATTGCAGGGTGAACCAAAGGAAAAGGAAGACTGTTCTTTCTGTCTCTCTCTCTAACTCTGCCTGTAAAAAAAAAAAAAAAAAAAAAAAAAAAAAAACCACCTCTGCAACTCTGCTTCAACCCAAGAACACAAAAGTTCTTCCCTGTGCTGACTTCTAGATGTGTTATTGTTTTAACTTTTATAGCAGGTTTTCCTTTGAAAGCATGGTGAAGCTGCCATGACCCCACAGCTCTTGCATTCTGAGTCCCTGCATAAGCAGCAGCAGTGGAAGCCATTTCTACTGTGCACCTTCTGCACGAGCCTCAGCCTCAGGAGCTCCCTAAATGCCGGCAAACCTGCCGATTCAGCCTTCGGTGTGCAAAGAGCCCTGGGTTCCCTGAAGGCTCTGCCCTTCTCAGCCTCGTGGCCTGGGTCTCTGAGAAGCCCGTGAGGCGCCTTCTGGGCATCTTGCCAGGTGCTCCTCACAGGTGCGCGAGCCCGAGCCTGTGGTCGCTTCACTCCTCCTCCTCCAGGCTGAGAATTTCCAAACCTTTCCCCTTGTAGGTCCTGCCCTTGCTCCTGTATCCATCCAAAGCAGCAGCTCTGTTGCTTTGTCCTTCCCACATCTCCTCAGCTGGACCCCTGCGGCCACCACTTTTAACCTCTGAGCTTCTGTCACGGTTCAGCAAGGGCAGTCTTGTCCAGCTTTTAAGAGAACACTCATTTGCATCACAGGGCTCACATGGCCACGCTCCGAGATGCTCCAGCTGTCCCTTACTCCCTGGTCTTCTGAACATCTCCAGCCCCTCCCAGGCCTCATTCCCAGCCTCCCCCTCCGAACTCTCCTGCCTTCACCTGTCACACAATCCCCACCTGGCCTCCAATTTCAGGTATGGTTATGGCAATGCCACCTCTTCAACACTTTCCTTTGTTAGTCAGCTTCTCATGATTATAATGGAGGGCCTGGGGCAGACTGGGTTGCACTGCGGTTCACAGCTCTGGAGCCTACAGTCAGGAACCCATTGATCTGGCCCTTGGTGGCAGGTGGTTCTCTCCCAGGGAGCACACATCTGTCCATGTGTCTATAGGTCTGGATCTCTCTCCTTATAGTCGATTGGATCCATTTGGGGTTCACTCTAGTGACCCAATTTAATCTCAGTCACTTCTCAAGGGCATCCCTCTGAACACCATGACTGGCTTAAGTTTGCACTCTCTTAGTACCACTAACATAAGATTCTGGGGTTCAAGCCCTCATATGAATTTGGGGCACAAATCATACTCCAACCACAGTGACCTTGTACATGCTTTGTTAGACTGTCCAGTACTTTGCTTTTAAATATTCTAGCTAGTGTATATTTATTCAATTCCCAACTGTTGATTGCTACAGTGTAGAAATACACTGTATGTTGACATTGCTAAATCCACTTACAAACTCTCAACAGCTATTTCTGTATATTTGTTAGAATTCTAAGTACATCATCATGTTGTCTGGGTACAGAGGCATGTCCCTAGGTTCCTTTCCCTCTGCTTGCCATCTGTTTCTTTTCTTGTTAAACTTTACCAAGGACAACACTGAATAGATGTGGTCACATCAACATTATTGCCTCATTCCTGTATTTGGAGGAAAACAATCTTTCAACATAAAATGTGACAGTTCTTTTTCAATTCTAGTTTTTAGAAGTTCATTAATGCACAGACGTTGAATTTTACCAAAAGCCTCTTTTGCATCTGTTGAAGTGATTATGCTTTTCCCCTTTATTTGTGAATGTGGTAAAACGTATTGGTTTGATTTTTGAAATGCTGAATAAACATTCCAGAGATAGCCCCCACTTAGCTATAAATTATTATGATTAATACAAGGATATGTCAAAAGGTGGAAAAATTTTAAAATTAGTTTAATTTGGTGCAAAATAATTTTGATATCTACCCATAGTTTTTTCATAATATGGATTCTCCATAAACTTCCTTAAGATTCCTCAAATATTGCTGGCTTCAATTTACTAACATCTTAAAAGAATTTTTGCATGTGTCTTCATGATATATAAATCTGTAGCTTTCTTTCAATGTACTTTTCAGGCTTGGAACTGGTGTTATGCCAGTCTCATAAAATAAGCTGAGAAGTTTTCCTTCATCCATTATTTTCTGAAAAAGTTTGGGGAATGTTAGTATTTCTTCTTCCATACATGCTGGTGGAATTCAGCAGTGAAGCCACTGGGATTGGTATTTTCTTCATGTGAAGCATTTTAATTATGAACTCAATGTCTTTAATAAAGGGCTACTCAGACTTTCTATTTTTAGTGTGCTAGTTTTTATAATGTATCTCTTTCCAGTTATTTGTCCATTTTGTCAAAATTATCAAATGTTTTGGCATAAAACTGTTTGCATTGTTTTCTTATTGATTTTCAAAAAGATTTTATTTATTTGAGAGGCAGAGTTACAGAGAGAGAGACAGAGAGAAAGGTCCTCTGTACACTGGTTTGCTTCCCAAATGGCTGCAATGGCTGTAGTTGTGTGGTTCTAAAGCCAGGAGCCAGGAGCTTCTTCTGGATCTCCCACGTGGATGTGGGGCCAACACACCTGGGCCATCTTCCACTGCTTTCCCAGGCCATTTGCAGAGAGATGGATTGGAAGAGGAGCAGCAGGGACATGAACAGGTGCCCACATGGGATGCCACTTCCACAGGCTTAGCCTATTATGCCGCAGCACTATCCTCATATTGTCCTTTAACGCCTACTGAACTGAGGGTGGTAATCCTGTATTCAATCCTGATGTTGGTAATTATTTCTTTTTCACAGTTGTCACTGTTACTGTCTTCTCAGAGCACTAGCCCTGGTTTCCTTTATGCCTTCTCATTTGTCCACTTTCTATTTGGCAGATTTCCATGTTTTTCAATTACTTCCAACCCTCTGGCCATATCTGGGTTCACCTTGTGCTGTGTTTTCTAGCTTACTAAGGTGGGGTCTTGGATAATTGATTTTAGGTCTTCTTTTTCAAGATAAGCAATGAAAGCAACACGTTTTCCTCTCTGTCCTGTGTTAGTGGTATCTCACACATTTTGGTATGTGATTTCATTTTTTTTTTTTTTTAGTGATTTTTTTTTGACAGGCAGAGTGGACAGTGAGAGAGAGAGACAGAGAGAAAGGTCTTCCTTTTGCTGTTGGTTCACCCTCCAATGGCCACCGCGGCCGGCGCGCTGCAGCCAGCACGCTGCGCTGATCCAAGGCGGAGCCAGGTGCTTCTCATGGTCTCCCATGAGGTGCAGGGCCCAAGTACTTGGGCCACCCTCCACTGCACTCCCAGGCCACAGCAGAGAGCTGGCCTGGAAGAGGGGCAACCGGGACAGAATCCGGCGCCCCGACCGGGACTAGAACCCGGTGTGCCGGCGCTGCAAGGCAGAGGATTAGCATAGTGAGCTGCGGCGCCGGCCTGTGATTTCATTTTATTAAAAATATTTTCTAATTTTCATTGTGGTTTCTCCTTTCCTTCATGGGTTGTCTTAAAGCATATGGTATAATTTTCAAATATTCGAGAAGTTTTCAAATGTCTTTCATTAATGATTTAGATTCTGTTGTGGTCAACCAACACACTCAATATTTAAATCCCTCAAATACGGTGAGACTTGCCGGAGGCTTGGAATCTTGTTTACTTTTGTGTGTGTCCCATGTACACCTGAAAACAAAATGCATTCTATTTCTGGATGGAACACTGTATAAATGCCAATTAAAAGGTTGGTTCATGGTGAGTTTTCTTTATACCAATTTCATCACATTTGGAAAATATGTGGCCATTTCTCTTTTAGTAGTCTTCCTCTCTCACCTTTTCTCCCTGGTCTCCAGTCATTCCTAAGTCACACACTGAAGATCAGTCATTGGGCCACTAAGGCTCTGTTAATTTTTGAATGTTTTCTTTTCTCACTGTCTTGGGGTTTGGAAAACTTCTGCGGTGGTAAGTTCAACGTCACTGATCTTTTCTTCTGTTGCTGTCACACTGTGAGGGCCCAGGATCAAACAGGCCTCCAAGAAGATCCCAAAGAAAACCACCCAGAAGTCCAGCAGGGACACTTACCTTTGTCACATGCAGGACCGAGGGTGGCCAGTCAATCACACGTCTGCTCGCACCTGGCCACAGCACACAGTGTAAGACAGCAAAACCAGCACAGCTGGTTGGTGGGTACTCCTGGCATTCCACACCGGCTTCCCCACCAGACTCGACTAAGACGCTGACCCTGGAGGTTGAGGGAGTGGGCCTATCCCAGGTTAGAGAACACATTTTCTCTTGGGGTAATGGCAATCATCTAATCTTCGAGTTTTTTCCTTTCTTTTTTTTTTTTTTTTTTTTTTTTTTTTTGACAGGCAGAGTGGACAGTGAGAGAGAGAGACAGAGAGAAAGGTCTTCCTTTGCCGTTGGTTCACCCTCCAATGGCCGCCGCGGCCGGCGCGCTGTGGCCGGCGCGCTGCGGCCGGCGCACCGCGCTGATCCGATGGCAGGAGCCAGGAGCCAAGTGCTTTTCCTGGTCTCCCATGGGGTGCAGGGCCCAAGCACCTGGGCCATCCTCCACTGCACTCCCTGGCCACAGCAGAGAGCTGGCCTGGAAGAGGGGCAACCGGGACAGAATCCGGCGCCCCGACCGGGACTAGAACCCGGTGTGCCGGCGCCGCTAGGCGGAGGATTAGCCTAGTGAGCCGCGGCGCCGGCTTTCCTTTCTTTTTAATGCTGATGTGTGTCTTAGCACTTGAGTTCCGTTTGGTTCCTTTCTCGTCTTCCAGTCCTCTCCTCAGTTGTCCATGCTTTATTTAGGTCCCGAAACAGTTCAGGGCAGCGCCGTCGCCCCTGTCTGACCCCACAGCTCTTCGTCTCTGGGTGTGCTTCTGCAGGCGGCTTTGTCCCACGGTGACGAGCGGCACTCTCCTCGTGTCCGTATGTCCGGTTGTGGCTGAACGTTGTCCTTCTTCCCTAGAGAGTGCCGGGCCTGGGAGGCCCCGCTCTGTGACGCTGCCGGTGGCTCTGAGGCTTCATGCTCGCTTTGAAGCTCTCTGAGGGTAGGTGCGACTCCGCGCTAAACACTTGCAGGGTTCGGGGAGTTTTCTCGCCGGGTATTTGGAACTTAGATGTCTTCTGACCCTCGGGAGCTCCGAGAATGACTGACCTTGAGTCGCCCGGTCTGCTCAGCCTGCGGGTTCCACGCTCCACCTGATGGTGCGTTCTCAGCGGCGCACTCCAGGCACCTCTGGAAGCCCCTCCCCAGCGCCCCACACTGTGGGAGAGCTGGCAAGGGAGAGGCCCGCCCTGGACCCCGCCACTGCTGGGGAGGGCGTGTGAGGGTGCGGTTCCCGGGAGACACGGACCACGCAGACAGCAGCCCCTGACTGTGCGGTTTCATCAGATTCATTCCTAGAAAGAGCGAAGGCAGTGCTCAGGGGCCAGGCTCAGCCTGGGGCGCACCGAGGAAGCACACGGCCGGTGGTCCCGGAGCCTGGGTCTCTGGTCACTCCTGCTGTCCCTGCTGACGCCACCAGCTGCTCAGCGGGCAGACCGCGAGACCGAGATGGTCTTGTCTCCGTTATTTCCGATCGAGTCAGAAATCCAGAGGACGTCTTTCTGCAAACAAGACACAGGAGCCCGTTCCCTTGAGGACACGACCTTCGCGGGCTGCGGCCCCACGGTCTGCGCAGGCCGAGCGCCGTGGCGGGGACAGGCGCCTCCTCCGGTCCTCGGTGTCGAGGCCGGCTCGCGGTCAGGGTTCTCTCTGGCCACAGGCGCGGCCATGAGCAAACGAACTGCGACCCTCACAAGCACCCGGTTAGCGCCACAGCACCGCCGCGGGTCCCCGCAACCTCACCTGCGGCACTCGCATCCCAGTCCACGTCCACTTCCGCGGGACGCAGTGAGCTCCAGCCGCGTCCACTTCCGCCTGCGCAGGCGCTGAGCTCCCTGCCCCCTCCACTTCCGCCGCGCGTCCACTTCCGCCGCGCGTCCACTTCCGCCGCGCGTCCACTTCCGCCGCGCGTCCACTTCCGCCGCGCGTCCACTTCCGCTTGCGCCCTCCACCTCCGCCGCGCGTCCACTTCCGCCTGCGCCCTCCACTTCCACCGCGCATCCACTTCAGCCCCTGCGCCCACTTCCGCCCCTGCATCAGTGAGATCCCGCCCCTGCGCCCACTTCCGCCTGTACATCAGGGAGATCCCGCCCTCGCGTCCACTTCCGCCCCTGCGCCCACTTCTGCCCCTGCATCAGGGAGATCCCGCCCCTGCGCCCACTTCTGCCTGTACATCAGGGAGATCCCGCCCCTGCGCCACTTCCGCCCCTGCATCAGGGAGATCCTGTCTCCTTCTACTTCTGCCCCGCGTCCACTTCCGTGAGCTCTCAGCCACTCTCTGGCTTTGCTTTGAAAATCTTTTTTTTTTTTTTTAAAGAATTATTTATTTGAACATCAGAGTTACACAGAGAGAGCAGGAGAGGCAGAGAGAGAGAGAGGTCTTCCATCCACTGGTTCAATCTCCAAATGGCTGCAATGGCCGGAGCCGCACTGATCCGAAGCCAGGAGCCAGGAGCTTCTTCCAGGTCTCCCACGCGGGTGCAGGGGCCCAAGGACTTGGGCATCTTCCACTGCTTTCCCAGGCCACAGCAGAGAGCTGGGTGGGAAGTGGAGCAGCCGGGTCTCAAACAGGTGCCCGTATGGGATGCTGGCACTTCAGGCCAGGGCCTTAACCCACTGCGCCACAGCGCCGGCCCCTGAAATTCCTTTTTGCTGTCGTAATCAGTGGACTGAAGTTGGTGCCTCCTCGGTGGTGCCCACGCATCATCATCCGAACTTGATTTCTTAAATCGCCCAATCACAACCACAGTGTCTCTGGCATACCACGTGTCTGTGTGTTCCCACATGGCCACCACCATCCTCGCCAGTCCACGACGCCTTACGGGCAGTCTCATACCCGAAACCCAGCTCCCTGGCGTCACACCCCGCCCTGGGAAGAGCCCCCATGCGGGAGAGCCGTGGATCCAGAAGCTACCACAGCCGGGGAAGCGACAAGGCAGTGGACACTCCACAAAATGGCCATGGAGTGAAACTGGTATAGGAATTAGGGCCCAACCCAAAAGGGCCCCAAAGGTCATGGGGCTGCACCCAAGCCTCTGATGCCAAGTGCAGACCCCTGGGAGCCCCGCCCCCTGTGCACAAGAAGCACCCAGGATCCCTGTGGGTAGCAGGACACTGAGCCAAGGGTGTTACAGAGCCAAAAGTCTTTAATGGTGCATTTGCTCAAGGGCCTTTAGAGACGGACTCAGCACATGGAAGGGAGGCCGCCCAAGGGGATACGCAGGCATGGACGATGCCCTGTGGTCCAGCTCAGCCCCACACAGGACCAGCAGACATCAGGGTGCATTCTAACTGTAGGGTGACCAGCTTCCGGGGCAAGAACATGACTGGCCTGGGAAGACAGGTCCATCAGCAGCAGGACTGTCCCGAGGAGAGGCCGCAGCAGGCGGGGCGGGAGCAGGCGGGGCGGCAGAGCAGGGACACGCAGGAGGCCGGGCGGCAGCAGCTGGGCTGGCAGGAGGGGGCGGGCACGCAGCAGGCGGGCCTGCACACGGGGCGGCAGAGCAGGGACACGCAGGAGGAGGGTCTGCAGCAGGACGAGGGGCAGGGGCTGGGCTGGCAGCACGAGGGGCGTGGGCAGACGGGCACACAGCTCAGGGGCCTGCAGCAGAGGGTCACACTGGGCTGCTGGCAGGGGGAGGGGCTGCAGGACGGCTGGCAGCAGGGGGAGGAGCCCCCAGAGCAGACGGACACACAGGAGACGGGCACACAGCTCACGGGCTTGCAGCAGAGGGTCACACAGCTGGGCTGCTGGCAGGGGGAGGAGCAGCACGAGGGCTGGCAGCTAGACTGCTGGCAGCATGAGGAGGAGGTCCCAGAGCAGACGGGCACACAGGAGACGGGCACACAGCTCAGGGGCCTGCAGCAGAGGGTCACACAGCTGGGCTGCTGGCAGGGGGAGGAGCAGCAGGACGGCTGGCAGCTAGACTGTTGGCAGCAGGAGGAGGAGCTTCCAGAGCAGACGGGCACACAGGAGACGGGCACACAGCTCAGGGGCTTGCAGCAGAGGGTCACACAGCTGGGCTGCTGGCAGGGGTTGGAGGAGCAGCACGAGGGCTGGCAGCTAGACTGCTGGCAGCACAGGGGCGTGCAGGAGCTGGTGCACGCTGACTGGCAGCTCCCTGGGGTGCAGACGAGGGTCACGGAGGGGGCTGGGGCGCAGCAGCTGGGGGCGCAGCAGGGGGGCTCGCAGCAGCTCTCTGGGCAGTCGTCCACCTGCCAGGAGGGGCAGGGGTCACAGGAGCCGGGCATGCAGACGTTGCTGCCGTAGCTCAGGTTGCTGGAGCAGACGGACATGGTGGAGGCGGCCGTGGCGGGCGGTGAGCTGGGCAGGGGTGAGTGAGTGGGTGAGTGAGTGGGTGAGTGTGTGTGTGGAGTGGCTCCAAGATCTCCAGCTTTTATCCCCTGCAGGGTGTGTGTTGCCCCAGCAGGAGGCTCTGCATCTCCCACCCTTCCTTGTTGGTGTTTGGAGCCTTTCCTTGGAGAACAAACAGTGGCTGACTCAGTTTCCCGAGTGGTTCCTCAGCTTGCAAAACTTGAAGTTGGCGTGGGTTGTTCCTGGATGTTCTTAGAAGGATCGCTGGAGGGGGCGTAGCCAGTCGTGTGCCTGCCCAGAGTCTCTTGGTGCCAAGCCCAGGGCTGTCCAGGGCCCTGGGTCCTGGGCGTGGCTGCTGTGAGTCACTCTGGGCCCCTCTGCAGTGGAAGCTTGGAGATTAGCCCTGCTTGCTGTCTAAATAAAGGCGGCCGTGTCACGGTCTCCATGCCAGGAGCTAATCATTCCCTGGCCTCAGCAGCAGACTGTGTGGTTAAGCAAATTGGACGGTCTCATGGATCTGGGGGTCAAGCTGTCAGCAGGGCCCGTTACTCTGAGGCCGTGTGGGAGGACCTGTCCTGGCCTCCATCTGCTGCTGGTGGTGGCTGGTGAACCTGGGCCTCCCTTGGCCTTGGCGTGTGGCAGCCCCGCCAAGCCTCGGTCTGTGACCACAAGGTGTCTTCCTGGGGCTGTGCATCTGAATCCCCCCTTTCTGGGGACCCCAGTCCCTGCATTAGGGCCTGCCTGCTGACCTCATTGTAACCTGATCTGAATGGGCGCCTTCCCAGGGCTGGGGCGCTCGAGGTGTGAGCTGCTCCGGGCAAGGACTGATCCCAGGGCCATTTCTTGAATCGTGGTTCACTGAGCGGCTGTCGGCATGCCCTCTGACGCCTCGGCCACAGGCTGAGCTCAGCGGCCGGTGGTGGACACATGCGCCTACCCACCTGACCGTGGCCATCATCCCGGCTCCAGGAGAACCATGGCCTTGCATGGAAATCTCGTACTGGAGCTTGTACTGAAGGCCCAGGGCGCCTTCCTTTGTGACCTCTCGGCTTCACTTACGGGCTTTCTTGTCAGGGTCGACGCGTGCAAGAGCCCATCTTCATTCTGACAACTTCCACACAACCAGGGGTCAGAGACCTGCTCTGGACACCAGCATGGTGGCCGCTCCTCCCCAGAGCGATCTGGGACAGCCCCCGCCCCACTCCACAGCAGCGTCTGCTCTGGACCCCACTGTGTTGTGCAGAGACCCATGGGGCTTCCATGGCCTGATGGGGGCTCAGCCTGTCCTTGTCCCTGGTGAGCCTGGTCCCTGTGCAGAGGACTGGTTGGGAGCATTGCAGCACACCCCTCCCGTAGGGTTTGTCTGCTGTGTTCTCGGGGTTCCACTGAGGTCCCCGCACTAGGGACAGATCCCATAGCAGTGCAGAGTTGCAGCCTGGGGCGTCATCGCCGGTGAGGCCACTGTTGCTCCTCTGTGATTCATGAATGGTTTGGGGAGATTCTTCCCGACTTCGGGGAGACCCCGCTCTGCGTAGCCGTGGGGGTCCACACTGATGGGGCTGTTCAGGTGCTGTCGGCTCCGGCTCTCGCGGGCAGCTTCATCCCTTCTGTGCTGGGTGATTTTCTCATGAGCGCATGTTGGATTTTGTGGAATGTCTTTTTCTTCACGTGGAGACAGTTTCCTGTCTCAGTCTGTTTCAGGGTGAATTCCCCTAGCTGACTGTTAACACATTTTGGCTCGGAAGTAGGTTCTGGAGCTGTGGAGCCAGCGCCGAGGTCTTGGGTACCCACAAAGTCAGAGCCCCTGCCCAGGTCCCAGGTCGCCAGGCCTCAGGCGGGCAGTGCCCGTCTCTGTGGGGCTGCGTCTGCAGGTTCCGCTGAGCACACGTCCGAGACCTCCGGCAACAGCGGCGTCTGAGCTGACCGCGCTGCCCGTTTCCTGAGCCCCCGAACAGGATGGACTAGCGACGGTTTATGCAGCGCTTGCGTGCATCAGAGGCTCCACACTCGGCGGCCCGAGCAGGCTCCGGGCAAGTCCTGTGCCATCTGATGTCCTCAGATGCAGTGTCCTCCGTGGGGTGCCTGCATGCTCGTGAGGGCCTTGGTCCCTGCGTGTCCGGGGTTTTTGGGTGTGGCAGGTGTTTCCTCCGCTGCTGTTTCCTATACAAGACGACACAGAATTGGCTTTTATCTCTTTAAATAAGGGGTACAGTTTTCCAAGGAACTGGTGCCTCCTCAGTGGAGAGCCTCTCTTGGGTGTCAGTGGCCCTCGTGGCGGTGGCCGCTGCTTTCGTGGGCTCTGGGGTGCATGCCCATGGACCTGCTGCCAGGGCTTTAAGTACATGTGCACGCGCGGCTTGTAGGGCACCCTGGTTCTCCTTGCAATGGCCGTAAGGTGTTTCGAGTCCTCCTTTTTTTGTCCTTAATATTGGAAATCTCTCCGCCCCCTCCCCCTTGTGCTCTGCCAATGCCGTCGACCCTCTTAGCCCACGGAGGGGTGATCCCTCCCCTCTCCCTGGCCACCCTCACGCCCCTCCCTGCCTGGAGCCAAGCTCCCTGGGGGCTCCTTTGCCCTTCTTTCTCTAGTTTCTCAAGGCTGAGCTCTGCCGACTGGGTCCCACCTTCCTTCCCTTCTCACGGAATGGCCCTTCCTCCGCGAACCCTGGGGCCCAACCTGGCCCGCAACCTGAGGCCTTGGATGTGCCCACCCCAGGGCCCTCCTGGGCTTGTTTCCCAGAGTCCCAGCCCCAACATGCATGTCCTGTGGCTGTGGTGTGGTGAGGACTCCCGTGTGCTGGAATTTGAGGGCAGGCAAGCACTGGGGCCTGGGGCTGTTTCCAGCGCTCCTCTGCTGTTCCTGTCTGCACCTGCCAGCCGGGACATGGAGCAAGCCCGGAAAGCCACTGGATTGTGGGGCTAATCCCGCCTGGCGGGAGACAGCAGTGTTTCCTCCTGCAAAATCCCTGGGGTCAGAGGTGGGAGCAGGAGGAGGAGGAAGTGTCCTGGGTCCTTGGTCCTGGAAGGAGCCCTCTGGGTGGGATCCCAGGCGTGGAGCATCCTGTACTGGATGAGTTGGGGATGACGTTCTCCACCCCCAGGCCGGCCCCGGGCAGTCTCCTGAGACGCCATCCCTGCACCCCGCTGGACCACACATGAGAATGACAGGAAGTGAAGATCTGGTTTCGAGCTGGCAGGCACGTGGCCACGGGTGAATGGGTTCCCAGGCTCTGTGTGAGCCTCACCAAGAGCCCTGCTGCCCACCTCGTGCAGCGGGCGAGGCAGCAGCCGTTCACTGCAGCCCCGGTGATGGGCTCCAGCCGGCAAACTCAGGCCTGTAAGATGTGGTCGCAGGACGAGGCCATCCAAGCAGATTCCAGGTCTGAGGGCCCCAGCCGCCCTTGGGTGACACGACACGGCGCTGGGGGACGCACAGATCAGCAGGGGTGGCCTGAGTAACGCGGGCCTGTGCTGCTCTCGGCCTCCGTGTGTCACAGGTGCATGGTCACTCGGCTCCAGTGGGGAACGAGGCAGTGATACTGATGGTTCTCACGACAGACGCCCTCCACTGAGACTTGCAGCCTCACAGCGGTGTGGCAGAGCACATGCCACAGACGCCACACTTGGGATTCGGCACTCGGAGCCTTCCTGGGCGGTGATCTGCGGCCCCTCCTCTCCTCAGCCACGGCGGGAGGGAAGTGACTGTGCTCAGCAGGGCGCTTGTGCTAAGTGTCTGGTGACTTGGGTGCAGTAATGCATTTTCCACTCAGCAGTGCGTTCCACCTTCTCCAGCTCAGCTGAGCTCCTGACAGGGGCCAGTCCCCATGCTTCCATTTTCCAGGGAAGGCTGAGAGGCTGAGGGCGCCGCAGGCCAGATCTGGAGCCCAGGGTCTGTTTTAGGGTCCCGTGTGCAGCCAGCTTTGAGCTGGTCCCTCTGGCTAGCACATCCCTCTGCCGAGCTGCACTCGGCTTCAAGGCAGCCACTATTCCCTTCTGAAAGGACCATCACAAGAAGCCAGGCGGGCCCCAGCAGGACTCCCACGGGCACACGAGCCAAGGGTGGCCCCCGGTGTGGCCTGCCAGTGATGGATTTGAGGCATCTCGGGGGTAGGTCCTGGGCTGAGCCCTGTCACCTGCGCCTGGTGAGAGCTGTGTCATTTCCTGGGATGGCCACGGAGGAGAGTGTGAGCCATCTCTTGGGGAGGCTGTGATCGGCACCAAGCCAGCTTCTCATCCTCTGTCTGTGGAGAACTCCCCCAGGAAGGGACAAAGCTCCCTGTGTAGGCAGGGAACACCAACACATCTGGGGTGGGTTTTTGCCAAAGCAAAGCCCACTCCTATTTGCCCAGATTGCCCAGGGTGGGGGAGGGGCTCCACATGGCCCAGCCACACCCTGGGGGTTGGCAGTGCCACAGGGAAACCACCCCTGGCAGGGTCTCTCAGAGGCTTGGGGTGGGCCTCGGGTGCACAGAGCCTGCTGGGCCTCGCTGGGCATCTCCAGGGCCAAGCCCAGACTCCCCAGGGTGTTGGTCAAGGTCCCAGAATAGAGTTGTCCCACAATCCCCACCTCCAGGGGCCAGAATCCTGCCAGTATCATGGTGGGACCTGTCCCTCCTCCAGGTGTTGGCTACCTTTAAGCATTCACAACAGTGGAGAAAACACAGGTCCTTCCTCGCAGGTGCTCCATGGCCTGGCAGCTTTTTAAAATGTATTCGTTTTCATTACTATTTGATAGGCAGAGACGCTGAGAGGTAGACAAAGAGAGACCTTCCATCCACTGGGTCACTCCCTACATGGGCGCAACCACCAGTGCTGCAGCCAGGAGTCGGGAGCTCCATGTGGGCCTCCCACGCAGAAGGGGCCCAGTGCTTGAGCCATCCGTCACCTGCTGCCTCCCAAGGTGAGGATTAGCAGGAAGCTGGACAGGAAGTGGAACCAGACACTCAGATACATGACACAGGCATCCCAAGTGTGACGTAACCATTGTGGCAACACCTCCCTCCCAACCCGGTGGCATATCTCGTAGCACTGTGCAAGGTCACGAGAGCTGCCGCACTGTTGGCCTCCTGCGGTTAGACAAACACAGCATTGTGTACTTTTTCTGACAGGCAGAGTGGACAGTGAGAGAGAGAGAGAGAGAGAGAGAGAAAGGTCTTCCTTTGCTGTTGGTTCACCCTCCAACAGCCGCTGCGGCTGGCGCACTGCGGCTGGCGCGCTGCAGTCGGCGCACCGCGCTGATCCGATGGCAGGAGCCAGGTGCTTCTCCTGGTCTCCCATGGGGTGCAGGGCCCAAGCACTTGGGCCAACCTCCACTGCACTCCCTGGCCACAGCAGAGAGCTGGCCTGGAAGAGGGGCAACCGGGACAGAATCTGGCGCCCCGACCGGGACTAGAACCCGGTGTGCCGGCGCCGCAAGGCGGAGAATTAGCCTAGTGAGCCATGGCGCCGGCTAGCATTGTGTACTAAGACAGCCTTCCATCCACACGTGTCCCAGATCCTTCTGGGGCCATGGCTATGCAGCTAGGCAAGCCCACAGTGTGTACCGTGACGAAGTCCCGCCTTGTGCTGGCCACGCCCACTGAGCAGTCACGGCAGGGTCACTCCCTGCCCCAAGAGCACAGCCAGATTCTGCAGAACGAGGATATGTGCTTGTCCCATGCCAATGGGGGAGTTGGGGGGTGCAGTGCTCTGCAGCTCACTCCAGCCTGGGCGGCCATGCTGTGCAAGGATGGAGGGGCCTGGGGACTGCTCTGTGCCCAGCCTGATGCTCCAGACATGGGGCAGAGGGCTCGGGCTCCTGGCCCGGACTGTGCCACTGCAGCTGTCCCAGGGGGTCTCCTGTGCTTGAAATCTTTGACATGGCGTTGCCATTTGTGTGGAGGCTGATGTACTGACAAGCAGGAGTGCCGTCCACTGCTCATCCTCCTCCTGTGGCTGTGTCGTCCCCACCGCCCTGACTTCCCTCTTGTGTCAGTGCCTGCGATGGCCCTGTTTCCTGTCTGCTGCAGCGCCTGCCTGATTCCTGACCACGCTGTGGACAGGCTGCTTTCCTTGAGTGGAGAGAAGTGGGCTCGGCTTTGTCCACTTCTCCCTTTTCCTGGCGAGTGGCCCTCACCCACACCCTGCCAGCAGCCAGCTCTGTCTCCTGTGGCTGCTGCACCCGGCACCCTCCAGGAAGCTGCAGCTGCCTGTGGCCAGCCCCTCCTTTGTCTTGGAGGGAGTCGTCCATGCAGGGGCAGCTTGGCCAAGGGCAGAGGCCCTCCAACTGCCACCCACTGCTCATGGGGTGCTGCACATAGCGGGGTGTGTCATGGTTCTCCTGTGGTCCCGACCACTTCACAGCACAGACCCCAACACCCCCATGGCCCAGTGGAGCCACAGCCATACTGCTTCAGGAAGGTCACTGGTTCGACTCCTAGGGAGGGTGCTGCTCAGATTTCTGGGTCATTCCATAGGCTGCATGGCCACACTGGCAGCAGGGCCAGAAGGCATCCCAGCTAACCAGCTGGGCCAGATGAGCTGCTCCAGAAGCCCCCATCTGTCCTGAGGCTCTCCACGCACCCCCTTTGCCTTTGCAGGCACACATCAGGCCGCATCAGCCCACCAGGTGCCTCTGATGACTTTGAACTTGGAAAGGGAGCCTCTCCCCAGGGTGCACCTGCTTCTGATGCGGGCCAGGGGGAGGCGCTGCCCAGCTCCATGGCAGTGCCCAGGCCCGTGTGGGACGCTGCACCGTGCGACAGCACCTGGCCAGGCTCTGCCAGGGCACATGGCACGCAGAGGCCTAGTGATGGGATCCTTCCCCCCGGAGCCCCCCTACGGCAGGCCTGTCTGCATGAGGGCCCTGCTCCCACCTCTGAGCATGCACAGCCAAAGGCAGGGCCCGCTCAGCCTGGGCAGATTTCAGGAGTGACACGCAGGCAGCCAGAGGCAGTTGTTACCACTCCTGACTAGGGTCTGGGAAGCTCCTGGGCCACAACTTGCCCGGCTGTGGCGAGGGCAGAGCCGGCAACCTTAGCAGCAAGCAGGGCCCTACGGTGGGGGTCTCCGAGCCACTCAGCGAGGCCTACCAGGGAACCTTTAAGGGCAGAGTGAGGGCTGTGTGATGCATTCTGAAGAATCACCCTTGGCCACAACGATGGACAACATGGTGGCCCCAGGGAAAAGAGACAGGTGCTGCCAGGTGAACGTCCTCGTGGGAGTGGTGTCTCTGCAGACTGCAGTCCCCCAGCCTTGGCCAGCAGTTCCTATCATCCGGTGCTGTGGGGGAACCCCCTTCCCAGACCCCAAGGGGAAAGTTCCCGGCTACTAGCCTCGTAGGTGAGGGCCTGACAAGAGACTCCATTTTGATATTGGCAGCTCTCACAGTGTGCAGAGCTGAAGACACTGAGCCCAGAGCCCGCCTCTGTGTCCCACAAATGCCAGCGGTCACGGTCCTCACCCTACAGGGACGTCCAGCCTAACCCAGCTCTGTTGTCTTTGCCACAGACCTGCGGCCCCTGGATCTCCTGGCAGAGGCAGTCCCTTTGCACAGCGCCATGGGTGGAGTGAGGACGGTGCAGGTGCAGGGGGTGTGGGGCCTCCAGCTGCAGGCTGCCGCCCCCCGTGCTGTGAGCTTCCCTGCCTCGAGGATCTTCTTCAGGTGTGACCTCTTCCCTGAAGAATTCTCCATCGTCATGACCTTGAAATGCCCCCACCTCACACCCAAGGTCAGTGGCACTTTTTGTCTTTACGTCAGGATGCCCCGTTCCCTCTCCGAGGCTCCCCATGCCAGTGATGCAAGGGTGCGACTGGTCGGGCACGGCGAGGTCTCCGAGGGCACCGTGGGGGTCAGGGGAGCCTCGCCTTGCTAGGTGGTCCTAGCTCCCCGTCACTGGGACATGCATGCGGGTCTCAGGGTCTGTGCTGGTACTGCCTGTGGTTACAGGTGCAGAGCTTGGAGGCTCAGGCTTGATGCCCTCGGGCAGGGAACAGTGAAATCACCAATGCAGCCTGCGCTGGCTGGCCCCTCACCTGAGGTTTGCTGCCCCACGGATCCCAGACCCAGACTCAGCCTGCCTCTCCCCCTCCCAACGGTCTGGAAGGTGGAGGCCAATGTCCCCCTCCCCACGGTTCCTGGGACGATGGGCGTCATACGTGCAGCAAACTCCTCTGGAGTGGCCAAGAGTGAGGTCACGCGGGTTTGGGGAGCACAGCTCTTCCCGGTGGCGGCAGCACCCTGAGGGTTTCCTGGGGACAGCAGTCCTGGCACGTCCTGATGATTTCTCAGCCGTCCCATCCCCGGGCCTCTTGTCTCATCTCCTGGAAAACCCAGCTGCTCCATTTTCAGTGACAGAATTTTCCTGTCCTATCATTTCCATTTCACTCTTTTGTACACACACACACACACACACACGCACACATACAAATTCCCATTTTCCGTTTAAATTCTTCATCTTACCAGTTATCTTACTGAACGCGACTATAAAATTTTTAAATATGATTGACTGATTGGTATGAGAAGCAGAGAGAGCTCCCATCCAGTGGTTCACGCTCCAAATGCCCACAAATGCTGGGCATCAAGACGGAGCTGGGAACCCAACCCCGGGCTCCCGCAGGCACGGCAGGGACCTGCCCGCTTGAGCCATCACCAGCTGCCTCCCAGGGTGCCCGTCAGCAGGAAGCTGGGACAGGAGTGGAGACGAGACTCAAGCCCAGGCACTCATGTGGGATGCGGGTGTCTGACCTCTGTGTGCACCACTGTGCCAGCGCCTGCCCGCCCGACGCTACCGTCTGGCTCCAGTGACGCCACTGCGTGCCCAGCTCTGTCCATCATGGGTCTGGAAGGCACCTGCCACCAGCCACACTTTCTCCTTTCTGTCCTACACAGCAGTTTTCCACAGCGTTACTGAGATGTCATCCACATGCCCTCCAGTCCCGCCCTCTTCAGCTCTCGCCCCGGGGCCCTGCCTCAGCCTCTGCCCTGAGCGGCGCCTTCCTCCTCTCTGGCTCTGTGCACCTACCTCTGGCCACACGAGTGCTTGGTACAATTTAGGATCTGGCAACTGGCTTCCTGCGCTCAGCACACCGCCTTCCCGGGCCAGGTCAGGGCACAGGTCAGGGCATCGCTCCTTCTCGCGGCTGAATAGTGCTCCCGTGGACATCTGGATTCTGGTTGTCCACTCATCCCTCGATGGACACTTGAGTTGCTTCCACCTTTGGGATGACGACTGTTGCCGAGACATAAGCATTCACATACACCGTTCATGTCTCCTTTTCTCTGGGGTCTATACCTTGGGGTGGATTCCCAAGTCAGATGGTGATTCTGTGATGGTCTTTGGGGGAGCATCAGACTTCTTTCCCAGGTAGCACCCATTTTGTACGCTCTCCAGTGGTACAGGGCCGTAGATGTCTTCATGTCCCCGCCAGCACAAGCTGTATGGCTCTACCCTCACGTGGGCAAGCACTGGTGTCTCGTCATGGTTTGACTCGATGTCCCAGCTGAGTCATTACGCTGATATTCCGTTGTGTTGTGCCGGCCGTTTCTGCATCTTCTTTGGAAATACCTGTCCAAATTATCGGTGAAGGCTTTTCACTGGGTTAACTGCCATTTTATTGTTCAGTTATAAAAAGTTCTCTGTATATTCAATAAAACTCCCTTGTCAAATACAGGATGTGAAGCATTTGTTCCCATTCTGTGACTGTATTTTTACTTCTTGATAGAATTCTTTGAGGCACACTTCTTAATTTTTATGAAGTTCAACTTCTTTTGTTGCTTATACTTTTGGCACGATATTTAAGAATCTGATGCCAAATCTGAGGTTATTAAGACTTACCCCTGTGTTTTCTCCTAAGAGTTTTACAGACGTAGCACTTAGCTTTAAGTCTCTGATTAATCGGGGTTGATTTTGTGTATGACATGAAGTAGGGGTCCAGCTTGCTCTTTCTGCATATGGCTATCCACTGTCCTAGCATTTACTAAAAAGACAAAATCTCCCCCTCTGGAAGGACTCGGCACCTGTTCTGGAAACCAATGGGCCACATATTTATGGGCTTCTTCCTGGAGTCTCAATTTCACCCTATTGGCTCGTCTATGTTTATGCCGGGACCACGGTGTCTTCAATACTCTAAGTTTGTAGTACATTTTAAAATTTACTACCATGAGTCATCCAACTTTGCTCTTATTTTTCAAGTTTTTTTTGTTGTTGTTAACCTTTGCAATTAATTCTAAGCTAATTTGTCAATTTCTACAAATAAGTTAGCTTGGAGTCTGATAGGGAGAAAATAAATCAGTAGGTAGATTTGGGAATGTTGCCACAGCAACAAGGCTGCGTCTCCGACCTGGGAAAATGGGTGCTTGGCCATTGATTCACATTCTTTTAACAAGACGAAAGCCATGGTTTATAGCCTTCAGGGGATATGTTTTGTAATTCTTTTGTCCAATCAACTCCTGTGTATAGCTTTTCCTTTTGATGCTATTACACATAGAATATCCCAACCCCTTGGCTTTTCCATGGCCAATGTGTAGAAATAGAGTTGATTTTGGTGTGTTGATCTTGTATCTGCAGTCTTGCTAAGTCGTTCACTAGTGCTGTCTTTCTAGTAGAGTCCTTAGGGTTTTCTATGTGTGAGATCATGTCGCCCGTGAGTAGAGATGCTGTGGCTTCCTCCTCTCCAATCTCCACACTTGTTCTTTCTCTTGCCTGGTGCCCTTACGAGAGCCGCCAGCACCAGGCTGGACAGAAGTGGCAGCACACATGCCCGTCTCCTTCCTGATCTCAGGGAGAAGCACCCGGGCTTCCACACTGCGTGTGGCGTCCTCTGTGGGCCCCGCACTGAGGAAGTTTCCTTCTGTTGCTGGCTTTGTGATTGCTGTTTTCACAGAGTGGTGGCCATTACTAAGTCCTTTTCTCATTTGGTGACTTGTGACTCCATCTGTTCTGATGCACTGTACTACACGACTGTCAATCTTGCGTCCCTGGTGAATCTGCACAATTCTTTTCATGTTGCAAGAGTCAGTATTGTGTTGAGGATTTTATAACCATCAGACTCACTGGTCTCTGCTTGTATTTCCTGGTGACGTCTTTGCACAGTTATGGGATGTAAGAACGTGAGTAATCGTGGCCTCACAGAATGGGCTTGGAAGTATCAGCTCTTCCTCAGGTTGTTGGAAGAGTTTGTGCAGCATTAGTTATTAACTCCTCTTTATCTATTTCTGCTCTTTTATTATTTCCTTTTTTGTGCTTGCTTTATATTTAGCTGTTTTCCTTTCCCAATGTTTTAAAGCAGGAGGTTGAATTATTGATTGAGACCTTTCTTAAAATAGGTCTTTACAACTATAAACTTTTCTTTAAACAGTGCTTTTGCTGCCTCCCATACACTCCAGGACTTTGGTTTCCGTTTTTACTCACGTTAATATATTCTTATTTGCTTTCTGATGTCTTCTTTGACCCTTTGATAATCTAGGACTGTGTTGAATTCCCACATACTTGTGAAGTTTCCAGTCACTTCTAATTCCATTACGCTGTAGTCAGAGAACACACTCTGCACCACTTCTCTACTCTGCGACTGACTGAGGTTGGCGTCACGGCCCAGCACGGGTCCTACCCTAGACAAGGCCCTGTGCCGCCCAGCAGCAGGTGCGTTCTGCGGTCGTCAGGCGGCGTCACTGCGGACGTCTCCAGGCCCTCTGTACTTTACTGCTCTAGCCTTCTGTGTCCCTGTTGATCTCCCGAGGCAGTCCACCTGTTAGCGGAATGCAGGCAGTGGATGTTGTCAGTCACGCTGCTGAGTCGTCCATTTCTGTCTTCCTGTCGTGTTTTGCTTGTATTGTGCTGCTCGGTATTATTTGCATTTGTTTGTTGTATCTTCCTGATGGGTTGACCCTTTAATCATTATAAAGTGACCCTATACTTCTAGTAAAGATTGTTGTTTTCAAGTCTATTTTGTCTGAACTCAGGTTAGCCACCCTACTTTTTGATAGCTGCTGTTTGCATTGTACAGCTCTCTCCATCCTTTTACATTCAATCTGTTCCTTTGAATCTCAGCTATGTCCATTATATAAAGCATTTAGTTGAATCTTGTATTTAAATCCAATAGAACAGTCTCTGCCTTTTGAGTGGATTATGTAACTCATTCATAGCTAAGGTTGTTCTTCATATACAGTTGGTCCTCATTATTTTTGGATTTTCTACTTGCACTCTTTAAACTGATTGTAACCCCCAAACCCATACTTGCGGGCTTTTGTGGTCACTCATGGGCATCCACAGGGTGGTAAGAAAATCTCAGCCCCTTGGCCTGCGCCGTGGCTCACTAGGCTAATCCTCCGCCTTGCAGCGCCAGCACACCAGGTTCCAGTCCCTGTCGGGGCGCCGGATTCTGTCCCGGTTGCCCTTCTTCCAGGCCAGCTCTCTGCTGTGGCCAGGGAGTGCGGTGGAGGATGGCCCAAGTGCTTGGGCCCTGCACCCCATGGGAGACCAGGAGAAGCACCTGGCTCCTGCCATCGGATCAGCGCGGTGCACCAGCTGCGGTGGCCATTGGAGGGTGAACCTATGGCAAAGGAAGACCTTTCTCTCTGTCTCTCTCTCTCACTGTCCACTCTGCCTGTCAAAAAATAAAAATAAAAAAATTTTTAAAAACATGTCAGCCCCCAACACCTGGCCCTCCAGAGGCTGAGCAAGGGGAGACTCCGCCTTCTTTCAGCCTCCTACAAGAAGTAGCTTCGGAGGCCCCTTTAACACCGCCTGCCCAGTTTTTGTGTTTGCTGTTGTGATTTCCCTCGGTGTGATGATGGAGGCAGTGTAGTGTCCAAGGGCACAGGCTCTGTCATGACGGTGCACACGTGTGTCAGACTCATCTATGCAGTTGTGAGTTACAGTGCTGTTGGGTACGAACTCAACGCTGATGCATAAGCTGTCAAATCAAACACGCACAAAGCAAGGCGATGCACTGCTGACGATGGGACCATTCGTTCTCAGGAACCTAACTCTATTTCTGCTTGAACAAAAGTGTAACACTTGCCGATTCAGCACCGGCCGTGGCTTCATGTGAAGTAATTACCAGCAGAAACAAATGTCAGCTGCAGTCGCCTTGGCGTCTTCTATTTTACTTTTATTCCTGGTCCGTCCGTCATCTTTTCCTGGGCTTCACGCCTCTCTTCCTTCTTCACTCTCTTTTGGCATCCGGTGAAGATCTTTCTAACGCAGCATTTTGATTCAGTCCATGATGCCTTCACTCTGCTGCTCTAGCTTGTCCGTAGTGGTTGCCCACTGCTTACCATACACTTATCTTATCAAAATGAACTTCCGACTTACGGTACCTTCATTCCAGGGAGGATAAAAAGAATGTGTCCTGTGTACGTCTATGCCTTTTCTGCTTCTGTGGCTTCGTGGTTACACGTGCTGCATCTACACGTGGAAAAGGCCTGACTGTGTCTTCGCGGTGACTGACTCCTAGGGTTCCTGACTGTGTCTTCGCGGTGACTGATTCTAGGGTTCTTGACGTTTAAAGACGCTCAGAGGAGACGGGAGTGGGTCTGTGTTTACTGCCCGGTCCCCTCGCTCCTGCAGACGTCAAGGTCGGCCCAGTGCCGCTGCCTCCCGTGCACGGTTTCGTGCTGTGGTCCTCAAAGCCATCAGGCTTCCGTGTGGCACAGGCCCAGCCCGGCGTCGTGCACCCTCTCACAGTTTCCCTCCGAGAGGAGGAAGCCGTGCGGGCGGAGTGCCCTCTACCGCCGTGTGATTCCTCACTGTGCTCCGGGTTTTCCACTGAATTTGACTTCCGCCTGGGGCCGCTTCCCACCTGGACGCCAGGGCACGCACCTGGAGATGTCTGCTCACCCTCCAGTATTTCATTTACCTAGAATGTCTGCCCTTGCCTTCAATTCTGAATGATGGCTGTGTTGGATACAGGATTCCTGGCTCGCAGTTCTGGCCCTCTGAGTACCTGGAGTATTGATCACCCACCACCCCCAGGCACCAGTCTGACGATGTCGGTCACTGACCTTCCGGGGCTCCCATGGATGTGACCTGTCGTTTCTTCTTGCTGCTTCTGGAACGTTCTCCTTGTTCTTGACTTCAGCTTTTTTACTTTCCTTCAGTTATCTGTGGGTTTTCTGTCCTACTTGGCACTGACTGAGCTTCTTGAATGTATACATGAAAATATATTTGGAAAGTTTTGGTCCTTATTTCATGGAAATTGGACTTCTCCACTGGGGATCATGCATGGAGACTCCAGCAGGGCTCCCACTCCACCATCAGAGGTCAGTGGGGCCACAAACCCAGGAGCCCACTGTCCCCAAAAGCACTCAGTGCGGTCCTGGGCTGATTCTGGAGAGATCCTTGCAGCTGTGAACTTCACCAGGCTCCAGCCCTTGCCCTGTCAGAGGTCTTGGTGGAGCCCAGTGACAGAAAGGGCGGCGGCGGGGGGGGGGCTGCTATCCAGCCTACAGGTTCCAAGCACTGGTCCGTAGTTCTCTACATAGAGACGTGACTGTTCAAGGTTCCATGTGCAGCCGACTCTGCTGTCTACGTTTACCATGACAATGTCCACAAGATGAGTGGGGCCAGCATCTCTGGTTGAGTTTCTGGCCAAGGAAGATCATGTCCACGTGGGTGCAGAGCTTGCTAGGATCCACACTCGGGGCCTGTAGGAGCCATGAAGATTGGGTATGGTGCAAGTATATGCGCTTGATCAAAAGGAAGGGTCTCAAAAGTTCGGCTTGCAATCAGTCAAAGGCTTTCTCCCTCGTGGTCATCGCTCCTGTGCTGAGCCCGCCTGCATCTGCTCCTGCCAATCCCCCCACTCACAACCAGCAATGAGGACGAGATCAGCTTCGCTGCTGGTTTTCTCCAGGATAAGGCGGGCAGGGACAGCCCAGCACAGCTCCAGAGAGCAACAAGACAGCAGCATCCACGCAGCGTGAACAAGGAACAAGAAAACAATGAAGCGCCCAAAAGCCAGGAAGCTGGAGGCTCCGCCCAGCGGCTGCTGGGAAAACAAACACCACAGAGGGGTATAAAAGCCCCAACAGCCCTGAGCACCTCACACCCTCACTCACTCACTCACCCACTCACTCACTCACCCCTGCCCAGCTCACCGCCCGCCACGGCCGCCTCCACCATGTCCGTTTGCTCCAGCAACCTGAGCTACGGCAGCAACGTCTGCATGCCCGGCTCCTGTGACCCCTGCCCCGACTCCTGGCAGGTGGACGACTGCCCAGAGAGCTGCTGCGAGCCCCCCTGCTGCGCCCCCAGCTGCTGCGCCCCAGCCCCCTCCGTGACCCTCGTCTGCACCCCAGGGAGCTGCCAGTCAGCGTGCACCAGCTCCTGCACACCCCTGTGCTGCCAGCAGTCTAGCTGCCAGCCCTCGTGCTGCTCCTCCAACCCCTGTCAGCAGCCCAGCTGTGTGACCCTCTGCTGCAAGCCTGTGAGCTGTGTGCCTGTCTCCTGTGTGCCCGTCTGCTCTGGGCCCTCCTCTTCATGCTGCCAGCAGTCTAGCTGCCAGCCCTCGTGCTGCTCCTCCAACCCCTGCCAGCAGCCCAGCTGTGTGACCCTCTGCTGCAAGCCCGTGAGCTGTGTGCCCGTCTCCTGTGTGCCCGTCTGCTCTGGGAGCTCCTCCCCCTGCTGCCAGCAGTCTAGCTGCCAGTCCTCGTGCTGCTCCTCCCCCTGCCAGCAGCCCAGCTATGTGACCCTCTGCTGCAAGCCCGTGAGCTGTGTGCCCGTCTGCTCTGGGGACTCCTCCCCCTGCTGCCAGCCGTCCTGCAGCCCCTCCCCCTGCCAGCAGCCCAGCCGTGTGACCCTCTGCTGCAAGCCCCTGAGCTGTGTGCCCGTCTGCCCACGCCCCTCGTGCTGCCAGCCCAGCCCCTGCCCCTCGTCCTGCTGCAGACCCTCCTCCTGCGTGTCCCTGCTCTGCCGCCCCGTGTGCAGGCCCGCCTGCTGCGTGCCCGCCCCCTCCTGCCAGCCCAGCTGCTGCCGCCCGGCCTCCTGTGTGTCCCTGCTCTGCCGCCCCGCCTGCTCCCGCCCCGCCTGCTGCGGCCTCTCCTCCGGACAGTCCTGCTGCTGAGCAGCATGTCCTACCCTCCAATGTTGTCTCGGGCAGACTCTCATATTCACCTGAAATCCTTGGCACCCTAAGCTGTATCTGGGATGTCGTTGTCTCATAAGCTCCCTGCCCCGCCCCATGCCCTGCATCCTCGTGGGCAGTCTGGTGCTGTGCTGGTTCTGAGTGCAGCTGATGCGTGCGTCTGCCAACCCCTCATTGACACACCAGCTAGATGTGTGCTGCCCCATGGGAGTGACCTGTCTGACCTGCTCGTTAACAAATAAAGCTGCCTGTGCTCCTCCAAGGTCTCCCTTGAGTGTCTGGGCGAGCCATGGGGCAGAGCAGGGCCTTGGTAACCGGTGGGCTGGTTTGGGACCTGGCCTGGAACTATGTCCGGAGTGACTGTGCTGGGGGCATGGAGGCCCCACAGGCAAGGTGGCTCCAGGCTGTGCGTGCTTGCCCTTCCCTCTGCAGACATGTGGCAGCCTCGGTCAGTCCGTCACACCAGCAGCGTCCCTCAGAGCACATACACTCTGGCTCCACCTGCTCAGTGCTGCCGGTCAGGGCTGGGCCCCAGGGAGGAGAGATGGTGGCCTGTCTTCCACAACTTCTGGTGGGATTCAATGGTCGGTCCCTCACAGCTGCAGACAGCAGGCCCCTGGAAGCAGCAGCGGCCTGGTCGCCAACAGTCAGGCCTGTGAGCACCAGAGGGTGACGGCTGCCAGTGCCTCATTCGTGGCCCGCACACCTTGCGGGCTATGGGAGTTGCCCCGCGGCCACTGCCTTTCCTGTTTGTGCTTCCACGCCCTTGGTCTCCTTCCTATTCCTACTCCAGGAGTTTCCCTAGACCCCAGCCCCAGAGGCAGGAGCTCCTGCCTGGTTCTTGGCCTGAAGCTCCCCATCCTGGGGCACTGAAGCCCCTCGCTGACATGCAGCTGCCGCTGTGCGCCAGCTCTGACCCCTGGGCTCTGAGTCCCTCATCCCCCCGCAGCGCTGCCCTGAGCCCTGAGCCACTTGTTAGCCGGGTTGCACAGCCCGTGTGCTCCTGGCTCCTCTGGGCAGACCACACAGAGCTCGGAAGCCACTCTCGGAGTACGCAGGCCCCAGGAGGACAGGGTCCTTCTTGTGTCCTTTTGCTTTCCAAGTCCCAAACCCGTGGGGGTGAGGGATGCGAGGGGCACAGGCACAGCAGGGAGCAGTGGGCCCCCAATGTCCAGGGTCCGGTGTGCAGCCAGGAGTGGGCCTGCCCTGCTCTGGACAATGTCACCACCGTACACCCTGCTGGTGCAGTCAGCAGGCTCAGTGCCTGGGAGCTTGCAGCCGCAAGGGGGCTCCTCGAGCTGGGGGCCCTGGCCCCCTCCAGGTGCGCCCCACTGCGCGGCCAGCCTGGCTCTGTCAGGGGGCTGCACCTCCCTGAGGTAGAAACAACGCAGTGGTGAGCTGGGCCAGCCCTGTGCTGAGCTCTGCAGGCGTGGGCAGATGGCAGCCCAGGCACAGGACGCCCCGGTCCTGACGGCCAGAGAGGACAAGTGCAGGCCCCACACATGCCCACGCAAGGCTCACAGCGCTCCTGCCTTCCCTCATTTTGCCACGTTTGTCACGCTGGGCACTTTCTTTCTGGTTTTAACTTTTGATATTTTTCATCTAAGAAGAAATACTTGATAAACTTCACAACTGATGATTTCACTCCTCATCCTGCCATTTGGATGCATTTCCTCGCTCTTGATGTTGCTTCTGTGTCTGTTTGTCGCCTTTTCGTCTAAAATACAGGGACAGGCGTGGTGCTCTGGTGAAGCTGCCCGGGGATGCCTGCATCCCGTCTTGGAGAGCCTGGGTCGGAGTCCTGGCTCCACTTCTGCTAATGCACACCCTGAGAGACAGCGATGACAGCCCCAGCACGCAGGCCCTCGCACCCACATGGAAGACTGGCCAGAGCTCCCAGCTCCTGGCTTCAGCCTGGCCCACCCCAGTGTTGCAGGCATTTGGGGAGTGGACCAGTGGATGGAAGACCTCTCTCCCTCTTTCTCTGTATGCTCTGCCTTTCAAATAATAAAAATTAGTTAATTGATTTTTTTGACAGGCAGAGTGGACAGTGAGAGAGAGAGAGATAAAGGTCTTCCTTTTCCGTTGGTTCACACCCCACCCCCCCACTGGCCACCGCAGCTGGCACACTGCACTGACCGGAAGCCAGGAGCCAGGTGCTTCTCCTGGTCTCCGATGGGGTGCAGGGCCCAAGCACTTGGGCCATCCTCCACTCCACTCCCTGGCCACAGCAGAGAGCTGGACAGGAAGAGGAGCAACTGTCGCTCCCCGTCTTCATGGGGGAACGACACTAAGCCCTGCCTAGGCTTCACATCCGAGTCACGGCACCATTATGTCGCTCCCCCTCTTCGTGGAGGAACGACACAGGACCCTGCGCTGTTCTTTCTGTCTGCTCGGCCCTCCCCGGGTTTGCTGCTGGTTCTTCCCGGGTTGGCTACTATCCCTTCCACCTCCGTGGAAGGGCAGTTCCCCCTGGCCACATTCCCCACTTCCGCAGGGGAGCGGCACACCGCCGGCCGGCTTTCTCGGGGGCTGCACGGGTTCCCTTAGATGTTCCCCATAGATGTTCCCGGTGCATGCCGTTTCTCTCCTCCTTTATAGTCCTCCTCCGCCAATCCTAACTCGGCTGCCCACACGCCAAGTACGCTGCTCTCCTCCAATCAGGAGCAAGTCCTACAGTTTATTAGTTGAACTGGAGGCAGCTGTGCGGAAGCTGCTCACTTCTCTCCCAGCGCCATATTGTGGGAGAGCAGATGCACAGAATAAGCCCCAATTCGAGCAACTTAGTCTAGTCCGGATTGCTCTCCACAAGCAACCAGGACAGAATCTGGCGCCCTGACCGGGACCAGAACCTGGTGTGCTGGCACCACAGGCGGAGGATTAGCCTATTGAGCCACGGCGCCGGCCAGTTAAGTGATTTAGAAAGACCTTTGAGGGTCTGGTTTCTTCCTTCATCGTTCTCCAGAATTTTAGAAGACGTGCAGTGCTGTGCTTCTGGCTGTACTAAGGAGTTTTCAGTTTTCCCCGATGTGGATTTTTAATTACTAAAGTCAGGAATGAGCAGCATGGCCGGGGAGGCACTGGGTAGGGCAGGAGCTCCTGTCCCTCAGTGTCTTATGCCTGGGATCTCGGGGGAGCGGACCCCAGGAGGAGTGGAGCCCCAGTTCACCGCAGCCAACAAATGGCAACAGGTGCAGTGAACTCAGCTTTATTTCTCCCAGCCTATCCAAAGTGCCGCATTCCGGCGTGTGCCTAAGCTGCATCTCTAGGGCTTGGCAGCTGTGTGTGCCCAGTGGCTCCCGTTCCATGGCACAGAACGAGGCAGCAGAGGCTCCTGGCGATCACTGAACCCGGCTGCTTCACAGGACGCATGCAGTGCAGTCCCTCTGTGATTCACACTTGCACCCATCCTGGCAGGAGTTCCAGTTGCACTACCGTTCACCAGCCGCCCGGTCATGAGCCCGTGGCTGACCTCAGACCCCGCCCCCCTAAACTATGATGACCACGTGGCAGCCGCCAGAGCCCCAGGCCATGTGAGTGTGCAAGGGCTGACTTCTTCCTGTTGTCCTGAATGTTTCTTCCTCCCTCTTGCCTCCGACCGCTCACGTGAAGTCTCAGCTGCACACGTGCTGTTTCCCCCCTCCCCCATCCCTGGAGGCCCATCCCTCACCTGGTGCTTTGGAAGAACTCCTTGTGTTTCTACTGAAATACTGAGCCCATTCCCTGTGGCCATCACTTTGCTCTTTCCTGCGCTGTGTGAATTCCTAATCCCGCTGTTTGGAGCTGAACTCCCTCAGCATTTGCTGTCTTCAGTTTCCACCACTTCAGAATGGGGGACTCCTGTGTGTGGCTCCTGTGTGCTGATCCCATGTACAGATTCCATGTACAGATCCCACGTGTAGATCATTTGTGTAAATATCATATGAAGTCCTGAACACTGATGCTTTGTGCAGATTCTGTGTGTAGATCCTGTACAAATTCTGCACAAAAGATCCCATACGCAGATCCCATGCATGGATTCTATGTGCATTCCATGTGTGTAGATCCCGTGTGCTGACCCCATACAGAGCCTGCATGCAGATCCTATGCACAGCCCAGCTGCCTTCCAATCCACTTTTTCCTGTGTGACCGTGCGCAGGTTGTTTTCCTTCTCCGTGCCGAGCTTCCCCATCTGTCCATCGGACTTCAACAGGAAGCTGATGTGGAAGTTGAGCTGAGAGGCAGTGAACACTGCAGGGCCTGGAGCCCATGCTCAGTGGGTGTCCTCTGAGGTCACCAACACCAACCGCATGACAAAGGTTATCGCCCAAGTTACCGCAGGTGTCACTAGGGTATGTTGAGGTTTTCTGTCCCAGGGTCTTCAGGCCTGCACCGTGCCGTGTTCCATCAGGGAAATCTCTGGGCAGGAGATTCTCTGGCAGCGGACTTGCTGACCATCACTGTGTGTGGCCTGATAGGCCTGTTGCCACAGTCAGGGCCATGGTGTATGCAACTGTGGCAGAAAACCCATGTGAGTTGTGATGAAATCTGGGCCCAGGATGAATGGTCTGCACAGGGCTGGGCTGGGCTGCCCCGTTGGAGGCTGCGTCCGGGAGACATCATGTACCTGACTTTGTGTAGGCGCCGCACTCATTTGTGTTCTGTGGCCAAGTCTGTATTGCTCCTGTCACCCACTGACATTCCTGCATGGCATTTTCCAGTTTGGGCCACAGCACCCACAGGTCCTTTCCCACTGTGCTTTCAGCTTCCCACAGCAAGTGTGCAGGGTGGGGGCTGTCCTTAGCCCCCGACCCAGGACCACAGCCTGTGATGGCCACACCAACGGGGACCGTGGCCTGTGACAACTACGCCAACAGATGCCTCAGATCTTTAAGTGTGCACTCATGTCACCTGCAAACACCAGAAATTCACATCTTTTTATTTCTCAGCTTGTCACACTGACTTGCCCTAGAAGACAGCAGTGGAAGGTTCTGGTGAGGGGGCCTGCTCACCTCCCTCCTGACATCAGCAGGAAAGCATCCCATGGCCACCTCAGCTATGAGATCGCTGGGCATCCATGAAGTGTGTGGTCTCCCCCTGTCGGGTGGGGGAGCCTCAGCCCAGCAAGATGCTGGCAGCTTCTGGACGCCAGGAGGGGTCTCCACAGAGTTTGTGGGAAATGGAATTGAAAGACGAAAACTGAAAATGTAAACCTGATTTCTCAAGGTCAGCTGCACCAAGGTCAAGCTGTTTTTGTAAGCAATGTTTAGTCCATCACCAAAGAGCTGAGAGTCCTGGGAATGGAACAAGGTCAGGCACTTTCCATTAACTGGAGAAAAGTGGGGGTCCTTTAAGGATTTTCTAAGAAGAGGAAGCAGAAAGAGGTCAGCGGAGCAAAACCAGGACCGTCAGGTGGGTGCCCGATAACTCCCCACAGAGACCCCCCCAGAAGAGCCCTGGTCTGAGAGCAGTGGGTGGGGCAGCCGTGGGGGAGGGGCGCTCTTGGAGAAGCTTTCTGGGGGCTTCCTGCTGAAGCCTTGGCTGACTTCCTCAGAGCAGTCGTCTCGGAAGCAGATGTTGTTCTTTGACCCTTCAAAGTCAACAGGGAAAATGCGTGAGCATCACAAACCGCTGTTGCCATGACCTTGACCCCTGACCTTTCTGCCTGTGCTCAGAGTGCACCACTCCCACCTCCTGTAGCCACTGCTCTGGGTGTGCTTTGTCTTCAGGACCACACCGGGAAAGCCAGGCTTCATCTCCTGTTACAGTTCTTGCAAGGAAAGCTTCAGAACCACCTTGGTTCAGTCTCCACGGAAGCTCTGCTCCTCCGCAGCTGAAGGGGGACAAGCTTAGCCACTGAGCAGAAAGTGTGCTGTGCTTCGATTCAGGCCGGACTCCGTCAGCTGTGCATCTGTGGTGTCTGCGGTGGTGGCAGCTGCTTCTGGTGTCAGGCATCTGCCCTCCGTAGTCGGGGCAAGGGCAGGACGGATTTTCCCTCATACACTGCATGGATGATCTGTTCTGCAGGCTTCGACATCATCTATTCTTCTTAGAATAGATGCACTTGTGAACTTTTTTCTCTGTGTCACTGTCCCCATAACTGTATTAAAACAACATTTCATCACTTGCCCACCAAAACTTCATGATAAATGTGATGCTCTTCATTTTTTTAAATAAAAAAATTTCATTTTCATTTACTCGAAAGGCAGAGACACAGACAGACAGACATAGATGTTGCGTCCACCGGTTCAGTCCCCAAATGCCTACAACAGTAGGGCTGGACCAGGCCAAAGCCAGAGCACTGGAACTCAGCCCACGCTTCCCATGAGGGTGGTAGGGTCTCATCACCGCTGGCCCCCACGGTCAGCATGAGCAGAAAGCAGAAATTGGAAGCAGTGCCGGGACTCGAGCCAGGCACTGTGACGTGGCACACTGTCCCAGACGCCAACTGAACTCCCGTGCCGATGGCCATCGCTGCTGTTGGCTCCTGCTTCATGGTGAGCAGTACTGCTGCTCGGATAGAGGCCTTCTCACCACCGCTTTCTAGCTCACGTCTCACGCTAGACCCTGTTGAGACCAGATACAACACGTCTGTACGACTCACTGCGGTGCAGACATTCTGGGATCACTCACAGCTTTTTCACCATACCCTCGTCCGGCAAACCTCGCGGAGCCCTCCTTGTCTGGGTTCCCAGCAGGGATACCAGCCAGTGCACCGCATCCACACAGGCAAGTGGCGGTGCCTGTGTCCCTCCCAGCCAGGGGCAGGGCCTGCTCTGTTCTGACCTCCCTGGGCAAAGGCCAGCTGGACCAGTGAGGAGCGACCCGACCCCTGGCTTCCCCTTCCCTACCCACAGGCCATGACCAGGACGTGCCTCTGCCAGGAAAACTGGGCCTGGCCTCCAGAAAAGGAGGTTCAGAGGCTGAGGGCCACACTCATTACAATCCCCAACCCTGGTCAGCCTAACGCAGCAGGCCCTGCTGTAAGCTCCTGACTCCTCCTCTGTGGAGGGGCGGGTCCTGGGGTCACTGCCATCCCTGACTTCGGATCAGGCAGGATCCCAGAGCCCATGTAGCAAGCACCACTGCCATTTCCCCAGAAACTGACCCCCTTTCCCAGAGGGCTGCTGCGCCAGGGCCGGCGCCTGACTTGAGAGCCCACCGGTCACAGCAGTGGATCCCACAGGTACAGCCCACGGGGTCAGCCTAGGGAGGCTCCACCTGCTCGGTGACCCTGCTGGGCCAGACTTGGACCTGGCAGGCGGCCCTGCCCAGCACGGAAGAATGTTTACGAGCTGAGAACTAATGAGGTCTTCCAGGATCAGAGCACAAACAGGAAGGGGAAGGGCGCTGCGGGGCTGCGGTGGGGCTGCGGTGGGGCTGCGGCTGGGCAGCGATCCTGGGGTATAAGAGCCCCGAGCACTGAGCCCTGAACACTCCTCCACCCTCGCTCACTCACACTCACCCCTGCCCAGCTCACCGCCCGCCACGGCCGCCTCCACCATGTCCGTCTGCTCCAGCAACCTGAGCTACGGCAGCAACGTCTGCATGCCCGGCTCCTGTGACCCCTGCCCCGACTCCTGGCAGGTGGACGACTGCCCAGAGAGCTGCTGCGAGCCCCCCTGCTGTGCCCCCAGCTGCTGCGCCCCAGCCCCCTCCGTGACCCTCGTCTGCACCCCAGGGAGCTGCCAGTCAGCGTGCACCAGCTCCTGCACACCCCTGTGCTGCCAGCAGTCTAGCTGCCAGCCCTCGTGCTGCTCCTCCAACCCCTGCCAGCAGCCCAGCTGTGTGACCCTCTGCTGCAAGCCCGTGAGCTGTGTGCCCGTCTCCTGTGTGCCCGTCTGCTCTGGGGACTCCTCCTCCTGCTGCCAGCAGTCTAGCTGCCAGCCCTCGTGCAGCTCCTCCAACCCCTGCCAGCAGCCCAGCTGTGTGACCCTCTGCTGCAAGCCCGTGAGCTATGTGCCCATCTCCTGTGTGCCTGTTTGCTCTGGGACCTCCTCCTCATGCTGCCAGCAGTCTAGCTGCCAGCCCTCGTGCAGCTCCTCCAACCCCTGCCAGCAGCCCAGCTATGTGACCCTCTGCTGCAAGCCCGTGAGCTGTGTGCCCGTCTGCTCTGGGGACTCCTCCCCCTGCTGCCAGCCGTCCTGCAGCCCCGCCCCCTGCCAGCAGCCCAGCCGTGTGACCCTCTGCTGCAAGCCCCTGAGCTGTGTGCCCGTCTGCCCACGCCCCTCGTGCTGCCAGCCCAGCCCCTGCCCCTCGTCCTGCTGCAGACCCTCCTCCTGCGTGTCCCTGCTCTGCCGCCCCGTGTGCAGGCCCGCCTGCTGCGTGCCCGCCCCCTCCTGCCAGCCCAGCTGCTGCCGCCCGGCCTCCTGCGTGTCCCTGCTCTGCCGCCCCGCCTGCTCCCGCCCCACCTGCTGCGGCCTCTCCTCCGGACAGTCCTGCTGCTGACCGGCACGTCCCAGCCAGACTTAGGTTCCCGCTCCCACCAGCCTCCTGCCCACCCTGCCTACCACAAGCAATGAGCACCCTGTGCTCCACTCCCCACGGGGCCCACGGGGCCCTGGCTGCTCCCTTCACGCTCCCTGGCTGGGTGAGCCGTCCCTGCGCTGGTCAGGGCTGGCCCTGGTCTGGCCCCAGCAGTGTCACTCTCAGTCTTTGAGCACCAATAAACCCACACTGCCCACACTGACCTGGAGTCCTCTGTGGCACACCTGGGCGGGAGGGGCTCAGGCCCTGGCCGCTGCTTCTCGGACCAGCGGTGGGGCCTGGGGTTCTTACACTTGACCTGGCAGCCCCTGACCACCTCATTCTGTTGCCCAGGTGTCTGGCTGCCCTTCCAGGTCCTGTGGGCTCCAGGAGCCTCACTCCCTGGTCAGGGCCTGTGGGCACCACCTGGGCCCATCTGGCAGGTGGAGGTTGCCCCTCCCATGGCACAGGTGCTGGACTTCCAGGGTGCACAGCCCAGCTGAGCTTGGAGGTGGGGGATGGGAGATTCTGGCACCAGCTGGCCTTGGGTCCTCAGTGGCACCTCGGGATGGCATGGGTGTCCCCGACCTGCACACACACAATTATCCTGGAATTAAGTTCCAGTTTCCTGGAAGGAAAAAATTCATGTTGCAGTTTAAAGTGCAGACATGAGCAGGCAGAAGAGAGGGTAAATATGAAGATCAATTGAAATATTCTACTCCAAGGAGCAGGTAAAATAAAAGAATTAAGAAAAACAGACAAATCTTAAGGCAGCTGTGAGATACCATTGAGACCAGACACCTACATCATCACAGGGGTTCCAGAAGGAGAGAAGAGGAAAGGGGGGGAGTGATTAATGCCCCCAGATCTGGAAATTTAAGGAAATGCATGAATATACATGTTTAATAAACTCTATGAACTCCAAATAGAGCAAATGCAAAGAGATTCGCCTGAGAGACATTTTAAGCAGCGTCAAGATTCAACAAGTAGAAAATCTTGAAAGCAGCAAGAGAGAGGATTAACAGCCAATTTCTCACTGTAAGCAATGGGGCCAGAAGGCAATGGAATGGTGTATTTCAACCACTGGGGTCGGGGACAGAGGCAGGAACCATCAACCAACCAGGAGTAAGTTTGTTTGGTCAAACTGTCCTTCAAAAATGAGGGAGAGAGCAACACATGTTCAGATACATCAAGCAGTGCTCATCAGTCACTAGTAAAACTAACTCAGGACCACCTAGAAGAGCAGTAGTCAGTAGCTTAAAGTTGCATGAAGAAACGAGGAACAAAAAAGCCATCAGCCCTGGGAATGAGTTTTTCCTTTACGTCTTGTTTATCCTACTGTTGGTGTCCAAATACTCATAGCATTCTTTTGTAATAATTTTTAAGATCAGTAGTGATGGTCTATATGATTTTAATAATTTGAATTATTTAATAATTTGAGCTAAAAGTTTGTCTTTTAGAACTAACTTTAGAGTTTGTTGATTCTGTTGTTTTCCTACTCTTAATTTCATTTATTTGTGCTTCAGTCTATTGCTCCCTCCGGCTGGTTCTGTATTTATTTGCTCTTCTTTTTCTGGTCACACAAGGTATTAATACTTAAGGTATTCTGAGGTACACATACTTAAGATATAGTTTTGCCAGAAGTAGTCGTCTCCTGGTTGATTGGTCATTCCTCCCTCTGTCCCTGACCCGGGCAGTTTAAACGTATCTGTCCAGTGCCTTCTGGCCTCCACAGTCCACAGTGAGACTGGATGCCAATCTTCCCTCCTGCTGCTTTCACAGCCTCCTCTGTTTTTAAATCGTCACTCTTTGATTGTAATGTCTCTGCAGGCAAATCTCTGAGAGCCCTCTTCTTTCTAGACATTTGCAGCTACATTAAGTTCCCTCTGAGCACCACAAGTTCTGGTTTCTCCTTCCTTTGGACTGGTTTTTTACCTCTGTTTGTGAATTCTACTTTTCCTTCTGTTATTGACTCCCAGTTTCTTTCCATTGTGCTGAAAGAAGATACCATGTATGACTTCAATCATTTTAAATTATTGAGAGTAATTTTATGTCCTAACGCATGTTCTTATCTGGAACACGTCCCATGAACACCTGAGAAGAATGTGTATTCTGTTGCTGTGTGGTTGAACATTTTCTAGATGTATTAGGTGTGCCTGGCTTGTAGTGTTCTTAAGTCCTCTATTTCTTTACTGAATATCAATCCAGCAAAATTGTTTCATTTTTTATTAGACAGTGGCTTATTAAAGTCTCCAACTATTATAGAACTAGAATTGTCTCTTTCTTCAATTCTGTTCATTTTTGCTTCATATATTTGGGGTGGGTCTGTTGGTTGTGTTCATGTTTACAACTGCTATATCTTCTTCATGGGTTGACTTTAGCCAGTATATGATGATGTCCTGTGGTCTCAGCTCCTGCCATTCAGTCTGCACACACTAACAGTGTTCCTTTTCTCCCACCATCCCCAGCCATTCTCCCCAGCCAGGCCTCCTGTCCCCAGACCTCCCGGGCAGCACAGCATTCCTCAGTGGCTCTGACTGGAAGCAGCCAGTTCAGGCCCTCTATGCCTGAGATCTGGAAAACCATGCCGGCCTACAAAATGAGCTCAGGTGTTTAAGGCTCGTGTTTCTCCTCTCCTGATCATCTGAGAGAATTCACTGGTAAAGTGCTTGCACATTGAGCTCTCTGGTAGGAAGGCTGTTAATCCTAGATTCTTCTAGATTTCTCTAACAGATATGGGATATGTTTTCCTCCACTTTACGTGAGTCTTTGTGTCTTGACAAACACATATATAGGTGCATCACTACCACGATCAACCTACAGCCTCTTCCTATCACCCACAACGTTCCCTACTGCTCCTTTGTAATCTGCCCACATCCTTACCCCAACCTCTGACAAACACCAATCTTTTTTAATCCTTCAATCATTACCTTTTGCAGAAGAGCTACAGATAGCAAAGAAATACTTGAAAATATGTTCTGTGTGTGAGTCATCAAGGAAATGCAAAGCTAAATACCAGTGAATGACCTCCACACCTAATTGTTTGGAAGCCACAGAAGTCTGGTGTGAAGAACAACAAAGAGAATGGGACTTGCTGCCATGTTTGAACGTAACCCTACATCCTCACTTTGTTTTCTGTTTATGCTTGGTCCATTTCCTCTTATTTCCTTGACTTAGTGTTTTTGGGTAATTTTGAGGTCTTCTTTCCCACATTTACCCTCAATGTATGAGTGTCTAAGGCTGCCCCTTACCAAGAAAGGGTGACTTAAAAGACAGAGACTTATTCTCAGACAGTCCTACAAGACACAAGTCTGAGGTAAAGACGTCATAAGGGCCATGCTTTCTCTGAGCTGTGGGGGAGAGAATTTCGCAACCCTTCCAGCCTCTCGTAGCTTGGCATCCTGTGGTTTGTATCTGCCCCACTCCAGTCCCTGCCTCCATCCTCACATGGGGTTTGTCCCTGTGGGTGTCTGAATTCCTTCTGTCTCTTAGAAGCACTGACCATTCAATTTGGGGCCCATCTGAATCCTGATGACCCCATCTTCATTAGTCTCATCAGCAGTGATCCTCTTTCCAAAAAAATCACACACTGGCAGTCTGGGAAGATGCGAACCTGGCAGAACCCTACTCAGTCTGTTAACTACTTTCCACTTAGCTGTGGAGATTACAACACAAACGCTGACTTTCAAAAAATCTAATGTAAGTGAGACCTGGTGCCAGTTCCCAGACAATGTAGTGTGTCTGGATCCTTCTGATTCCAAGAGCCCCCTCCAGAATTTCATGATCATATTGCTATGATTTTTATTTCTATAAATATTTTTAAACTTGCAAGGCATCTGGTAGTCAATATTCATTTGGATTTTCTCGTACGTACCTTTCTTCTGTTACACTTAATTTCTCGATCCATTTCCCTGCTTCTGGCTCTCATCATCCTGTTTCTGATGGCTACATGTAGTGTTCACTTTAGTGCAGATCCTGCTGCAGACACATTCTCCCAGCATCTGCCTGCCTGAGAAGGACGGTTCCATCATTGTTTTTGAGGGTGTTCTGTGCAGGGACAGAGCTCAGAGGTTGTTCTTTCAGGTGAGAACAACGTCGTTCCGCTGTCTTCTGGCCGTCACTGTTTCCACTGAGATGTAAGCTGTCAGCATTACGCTGCTGCTTTCAAGATAACGTGTCTTCCTCCACCGCAGCTGTTTTACAATTTTTCTCTGCCTCTGAATTTCACCTCCAGTGGGTCCAGGTGTGGTTTTCCTCCTATGTATTTTTGTAAATGCTCTTAAATGCTTTTCTATCTATGAGTTCCTGTCTCTCATCACTGTAAAGCTCTTGTCCACTAACTCCAGCCACTCCTCATCCTTTCAGAATCCAAGTCAGTTCTTTTCACCACATCTCTTGTTTATATCTCCATTTTCTCTATTGCTATCCTTCCCCCACACTGCTCAGTCTTGGTATTTCCTTATCTCCCTTTCATCACTAATCTCTTTGGTTTTGTCAAATATGCTGTCAAATTAATTTATTAAGCTTTCTATTTCAGTTACTGTGTTCTTCATTTATAGAACTTATGTTGCATTCTTTTGTTTTTTGTTTCCCAGAATCCAGAATCCAATAAAAATTCTCCACCTTGTTCCAGATTTTCTTGAAAAGAATTAACACCATTACTTTAAATGCATGCTTGACAATTCTGGTACCCACTTCTGCAGGATTGTTGCTACTGGGCTGTTTCCTCTCTTGGTCCTTTGGTCACTTGCTCTTGTCTTCCAGTACACTTTGTAACTTTAACTGAATTCTACACTTAATGTATGAAACGTTAAAAAGACCACTTGAGTGTCTGTTGCTGTTGTTTGGCTCTGAGGGATGAGCCTTTGTTTCTGACAGGCTCTGGGAAGGCATTTGAGCTGACTCAAGCATGGGTCCAGCCGTATTTCAGGTTCTCCCTGCTCCCAGGGAGTCCCCCTTCCTAGTAGTCCGGTCTGCAACTGAAAGCCTGGGTTGTCTATGGGAATCCATCCACCCCAGCAGGTCCTGAACTGTTCTCTGTCTTCCATTGCCTCAAGACCACTGACAGCTCTGCTCAGCTTCTCAATCTCTGTCTCTGACCTAAGTGGGCAAAAAACTCAAGGAGAAAACCAACAATAAATAGACTTCTGTGCACTTGGAGACCTGGCTACTCAAGTCTCAGCTGTCTTGGTACCTCCCGGTGCCTTCAAGTAGAGACTGAATTTGCCAAGCCAGCTCCCCTGGCATTTCTTCACCAGATGACTAGTCTCATACACACCAGTCCCAGAGGAGCTGGACAGAGCATTTGTATAGCACGAGGGAGCTGGCACTGTGTGATCAGATTCAGGAAGCAGAATCATCATTCAGTCATTTCCTGAAATAAGTATTCTTTCAATCCATTCTTATTAGGGTTCTACCAAGAGCCAGGCCCTAAGTTAGGCCTTCAGAGATCGAACCTCAAAGCGGACAGACAAGTTCGCTGCCTGCAGAAGTGCACTTTGTGGCAGTGAAGGGGAAGGGGCTGAGGACAACGAAGACTAGCAGCAGGCGCGACTGGAGACGGAGGTGCAGCCCTGTCTCGGGGTGTGAGGGGACCCTGGAGAAACACCTCAAAGCCAGAGTCTGCACCACTGGGACCCGTAGCCCAGCACAGACAACAGCAAGCTTCTCACCAATTCGAACCATCCTGCCTCCTCTGCAGTGGGCCTCAGGGATGGCCACGCTGTGCTCACTGGCCCCTGGGACAGCCTTCTCTGAGGTCCACAGCATGTCTTAAGTGAGGGTCTGCTTCAGGGGGGGACACCCCATGGAGTGGAGGGGGATAGGTTTCTGCACAACACAGCACTTTGTACAAGGCTGAGGGACAATCCTGCCTCCATCGCCCCCTCTTGAGCCTGGGCAGGATGGCGGCTGCTTGGCATAGGAGGTCAGCTTCTGGCTCCTTCTAGAACACTCCATGGGGAGTGGTCTGGCCCAAATGATCAGCACTATTTTTAGAACAAAGGGTAGCTTTCAGCCTTGCCAGCTACAGGGCAATACAGAGCATTCTACTAACCATCCTGGGGCACATGTCTTGCTTTGTGATGAACTATGCAGACAGGCCCCGCCCGACATACGACGGTGTCAAAGTGATACCCATTCTGCAGACCACACTGGAATTTCAGTGGATCTTTTCCCAGGATAGCAGTACATGATCAGCTCCTCCCCGTGGGCTGGGCCCAAAGCTCTGCTCCCAGTCACCAGGGCAAGGACTGTGTGCTGCAGTGCACTGTGGGCTGGGGGAGGAAGTACACTAAGCTGGCTGAATGAGATGCATTTTCCACGTGCAACATTTTCAGGGTACGCTGGGTCAGACAAGCCCATCGGACGTCCAGGGGCATCTCCACTGTGAGTCTTTACATAAAGGTGAAATCAGAACCAAGGCCACAGTTGGCTAAAGGGGAAAAACCAGTTCTGCAGGAGGGATGGGGCTGTCACAGGGTCCTGGGCGTTACTGACAGCACCTGAGGACCCACACTGCTCCTGCCCCGGGCCCACGTGGGACGCTGCAAAACAGACACTTCAGGCATTTATGAGCTGGGCCGCGCCCAGCCAGCAACCCCTGATGCCACTCTCATCCAAAAGGAAGGGGATACGGACAGGGCAGGAAAACAATGACAGGGAGGGGAATAAAGCTGGAGAGCCCCAAGCCCTCACACACTCACACCTCCACCAACCCAAACACTCACACCTCAGCTCACCGCCCGCCACGGCCACCTCCACCATGTCCGTCTGCTCCAGCAACCTGAGCTACGGCAGCAACGTCTGCATGCCCGGCTCCTGTGACCCCTGCCCCGACTCCTGGCAGGTGGACGACTGCCCAGAGAGCTGCTGCGAGCCCCCCTGCTGCGCCCCCAGCTGCTGCGCCCCAGCCCCCTCCGTGACCCTCGTCTGCACCCCAGGGAGCTGCCAGTCAGCGTGCACCAGCTCCTGCACGCCCCTGTGCTGCCAGCAGTCTAGCTGCCAGCCCTCATGCTGCTCCTCCAACCCCTGCCAGCAGCCCAGCTGTGTGACCCTCTGCTGCAAGCCCCTGAGCTGTGTGTCCATCTCCTGTGTGCCCGTCTGCTCTGGGACCCCTTCCTCCTGCTGCCAGCAGTCTAGCTGCCAGCCGTCCTGCTGCTCCTCCAACCCCTGCCAGCAGCCCAGCTATCTGACCCTCTGCTGCAAGCCCGTGAGCTGTGTGCCCGTCTGCTCTGGGGACTCCTCCCCCAGCTGCCAGTCCTTGTGCTGCTCCTCCAACCCCTGCCAGCAGCCCAGCTATCTAACCCTCTGCTGCAGGCCCGTGAGCTGTGTGCCTGTCTCCTGTGTGCCCGTCTGCTCTGGGGACTCCTCCCCCTGCTGCCAGCAGTCTAGCTGCCAGCCATCCTGCTGCTCCTCCCCCTGCCAGCAGCCCAGCTGTGTGACCCTCTGCTGCAAGCCCGTGAGCTGTGTGCCCGTCTGCTCTGGGGACTCCTCCCCCTGCTGCCAGCCGTCCTGCAGCCCCTCCCCCTGCCAGCAGCCCAGCCGTGTGACCCTCTGCTGCAGGCCCCTGAGCTGTGTGCCCGTCTGCCCACGCCCCTCGTGCTGCCAGCCCAGCCCCTGCCCCTCGTCCTGCTGCAGACCCTCCTCCTGCGTGTCCCTGCTCTGCCGCCCCGTGTGCAGGCCCGCCTGCTGCGTGCCCGCCCCCTCCTGCCAGCCCAGCTGCTGCCGCCCGGCCTCCTGCGTGTCCCTGCTCTGCCGCCCCGCCTGCTCCCGCCCCGCCTGCTGCGGCCTCTCCTCGGGACAGTCCTGCTGCTGACCGGCATGCTCCTCTGGGCCCTCCTCGTGGCTCTGCCCCTCCAAGCCCTGTCCTGATCCAGGTCGGGTCCCCATGCGTCCAGCATGCTGACTGACCTCTCTCCTGCCCCCAGGTCTCCTGTGTCCCCAGGATCTGCTCTGGGTCGCTTGGCCTCAGCCTCGGCCTTTAGTGCCTTATGGGTTCCCCAATAAACCGCCCTGAGCATCTGACGCCTCTCCTCCGTCGTTCACGGGTGGGGATGGTATGAGCAGCTGTCAATCACCTCCAGACACAGTGTTTCCGCAGATCACAGAGGACGTGGGCCACTCGTGTGGAGGGCCCCAGGTGGGCCCAAGCCACGCCCTCGTGCTGAGAGCTTCCCAAGGCTGCTCCCGCCGTCCGGTGTTGGTCTGGGGTGATGCCGGCCCCGAGGGCCGTCGGGGCAGATCTGTCCTGTCCTGCAGCAGAGTCCCAGGGGGCCGGCCTGAGGCTACAGGGCGTGGTCCCCGGGGGACTCCTGTCTTTGCCGCGATGTGTGCAGACAGGAGCTGCTCCAGTTCAGAGGCCAGAGACGACCCGGCTGGGGACAGGCGCACTCCAGAGCGGGAGGACGTGCGCCAGCCGCACAGCCACACTGCGCAGGTCTCCCCTGGGAGCCTCAGGCCCTGCAGCGGCCGTCAGAGGCAGGGAGCGGGGCTCCGGGCCTGAGCCTGTGCTCACACGTGACACGCGGTCACCTCTGAGGGGCTGCGGTAGAAAGGCGGGCGCCGGGCGCCCCAGGGGCTCAGTCTGGAAGGCCTACCCGGGAACGCAGAACTGCAGAGACCTCGGGGCAAACCCCAGCTAAGAACGACTCGGGAGCGAGACGCGAGGCCGGCAGTGGATGCTGCCGCCCGCGGCCGCGTGCCAGGCAGGGGCGCAGGGAGCGAGGGGGCAGCGCCTCTCGGTCCGCGCCCGCCCTCACCTGAGAGCCAGCCTTCAGTCCGAGGAGCACGCTCCCTCCTGCCGTCAGCGCCGCAGGGCAGGCGGGTCAGGGGCCGGCCGCGGGCAGAACAGGAGCAGAGTGACACGACGGATGCGGTGCGGCCTCACCCCCCGACTGCGCCCACTGCCCGTCCGCGCTCGGGCGCAGCCAGGCCCACCCTCAGCGCTCGGTCCCCCCAGGGCTGCGCCGGGACGCACCGCACGCGCCGCAACATCACGCACTCACCGCCTCCTCGGCGGCCCCTGCTCCCAGCCGGGCTAAGCGCTCCTGGCCACTTTCTGTCCTGCTCCTACTCACTTCCTGTCGGGCTCCTGACGTACTTCCTGTCCGCTCCTCCCACTTCCTGTCTGCTCCTCGCCACTTCCTGTCGGGCTCCTGACGTACTTCCTGTCCGCTCCTGGCCCACTTCCTGTCTGCTCCTCGCCACTTCCTGTCCTGCTCCTCGCCACTTCCTGTCGGACTCCTGACGTACTTCCTGTCTGCTCCTGGCCCACTTCCTGTCTGCTCCTATTCACTTCTTGTCTGCTCCTCTCCACTTCCTGTCGGGTTCCTGATGTACTTCCTGTACGCTCCTGGCCCACTTCCTGTCTGCTCCTCGCCACTTCCTGTCCTGCTCCCACACACTTCCTTTCCACTCCTCACCTCTTCCTGTCTGCTCCTCCCACTTCCTGTCTGCTCCTCCCACTTCCTGTCTACTCACCACTTCCTGTCCGCTCCTGGCCCACTTCCTGTCTGCTCCTTCCACTTCCTGTCTGCTCCTCACCACTTCCTGTCCACTCCTGGCCCACTTCCTGTCTGCTCCTTCCACTTCCTGTCTGCTCCTCACCACTTCCTGTCCACTCCTGGCTCACTTCCTGTCTGCTCCTCGACACTTCCTGTCTTTCTCCCACACATTTCCTATCTGTTCCTGCCGCGCTCACGGCCCTCTCGCGAGTCTGGAGGCCCGGCTGCCAAGTTGTGTCTGGTGTTTTTCTCGGTGTTAGCGGTCGCGTTCGGCGCCCTTGCTAATGTGACTTGTGGGAGGTGGAAGATGATTTTTCTGTCAACAGCCAGTTGTCTTTTTAGGAAGTTTGTCCGCTTTGAAACAGTCTTCCCGAGCAGTTCCTTGCAGGTGGCCACTGGGGTGCCTGGGACCGAGCGCTCCGTCCACTTCTAGTCAGCTCCCTGCGAATGCCCAGGACCCAAGGCCTTGCGTCCCTGACACCCGTGCGGGAGACCCGGATGACGCCCCGGCCCCTGATGTGGCCACTGGGAGTGAATCAGCGGGGGAAGACCTCTCTCTCCTCTTCGTTCTGTCGCTCTGCCTTTCAATAAAAAATAAATAAAACTTACGTACTTCTGCTGTTTGCACTTTGTCCCACTGATCTGTGGCATTCGCTCTAGCCCCAGGTGTCTCGGGTACTTCAGCTCGCTAATACAGTTTATGTTTTCTTTTTAAATATTTATTTCTTTGAAAGTCAGAGTTACATAGAGAGAGGAGAGGCAGAGAGAGAGAGAGAGAGAGAGAGAGAGGTCTTCCATTCAATGGTTCACTCCCCAGTTGGCCGCAATGGCCAGAGGCAGGAGCCAGGAGCTTCTTCCAGGTCTCCCACATGGGTGCAGGGGCCCAAGGACTTGGGCCATCTTCTACTGCTTTCCCAGGCCACAGCAGAGAGCTGGATCGGAAGTGGAGCAGCTGGGTCTCGAACCAGCGCCCATATGGGATGCTGGTGCTTCAGGCCAGGGTGTTAACCGGCTGCACCACAATGCTGGCCCCTCGCTAATACAATTCAATAAGTGATGAGGAAGGCACTTTCTTGTTCTCCAGCAAGTTCCGTCTTGTATAGATCCTCTTCTCGCTTTTCAAGTTTCTCACATTACTTTTGAAACTCCTGAAATTTTTATTAGGATTGCATTGAATTTTTTGATACTTAGGAGGAAACCATAATTTTGAAAACTGCCTCCCAGTGACATGGTAGAATGTGTCCCTTTGGGATTTCATTATGGCCATATGTAGATCTTACACATTCGTATATGGAGTAACTCCCAGGTGTTGCACAGATGTTTTGCTATTGTGAACAGGAAAGGTGTTTGTTGCTATCTTAGTAAATAAATCTTGTGTACAATTTCTATATGTTTTATTTACCTATATAGACAGTGTGGAATCATATTTAGTTCTTTGCAAATTCTTTTATTCTAAAAGTTTGCTGGTTGATTTTTCTTGGGTTTTGTATGTGAACATTGAGATCGAACTTCCGTTTCACTTGCTATACCGCTCGTTTCTACTTTGTCTTCCTGATGCACCTTGGGCCCTCAGGGTTGCGTGAAGAGAACACAGGCCCTCACCAGGGAGGATGCTTCGGGTGTTCACCAGTGCGCATGGGGCTTGTGACGGCTCCAGGAGACACAATTCATTTTTAAACCAAGTCCTTTCCCGGGTTACTCTCAGTTTTCCTTTACTAGAATCAAGAGGGGACATTTAGGGACATTCCAGAATTGTGGTCACATCTGAGGCACATGTTATGAATACCCCTTTATCTCCAATAAGAACAAGCGTAATCGTCAGGTGGGGGAAGAAACCCGCCAACTCCATATAGGATGGTACTGGTCCTTTTGTCATGACTACAAAGAAATGCCTGCCACTGTGCGACCATATGAAGAAAGGAGGGCTACTTCTTAGCTTATAGTTTTAGGCTGAAGGCCTGAGGTGAGGCAGTCTATTGGTTAGGCCTCTGGTTAGGGCCCGGTGGCAGAAGGCACGTGGCAGCAGTGCGTGTTGGGTAGGGGGGAGATCACACCGCCAAGCATGAAGCCAGGGAGCTGGGGGCAGGCGGTGGGGAGAAGCTCGCTCTTCTCACAGCAACCTCTGTGAGTCCTGACTCAGAGGTCCCATGAGAGCCACCCTCGTTCCTTCTGAGGACAGTCCCCCAGTGACCCCATCATCCTACCAGGCCTCACCCCATACGGCCTGGCACCTCGACACTGACACATGGGGGCAACACACATCCAGACTTCAGCAAGGACAAAACTCAGTGACCGGGTTCCACCCGAGGCAAGTGGAGAGGGAGAAACAGCCAACTGCAAGCGTTGCTGACGCCCATGCAGGGGAACCAGAGGGGCTGACGAGGGTCTGATGTCCCTGCGGACAGGAGACTCCCAGGGCTTCTCTGGGAAAGACGAGGCGGTGGAGGACAAGTTCATCCTCCCCACTGAGTTCAGGTCTGACAGGGCTGGGCCCCTCTGGCCAGTGGGAATCCTGAAACCCACCCACCAGCCTTCCCTCCGGGGCAGGGTCCCAACCCTCCCCACCTGCAGATCAAATACTGCTGAGACCGAACGTGGGGTGCACCAACAGAACTGGGTGGAAAATCCACAGAGAACCAACAGAACTGGGTGGGAAAATCCACAGAGAACCAACAGAACTGGGTGGAGCAAGGCCCAGATCACACAGGGCCAGGAATAGTTGCTGTGTCCAGTGTTAGGACAATGGACACAGTACTCAGAAGGACCCTGCCTCAGCGGGGGAGGTGAAGTTAACCCAGAGAAAGCATGACATCTGCAGAGACTTAGGTGCAGGACTCAACAGAAAAAAAACTAGAAAGCAGTCAGAGGAAATTCACAGGAATACGCAGCACCCAGCACCCAGCACCCAGCAAGGCTCAGTGCATGCCTCAAGATATTACCAGGCACACAGAGAGGCAGGAGAGTGTAGACCATTTTGAGGATAAAATCACTGTAAACCAACCCAGGAATGTCACTGGTCACAGAGTGAGGGAGTGAGCACATCCTGCACGTTCCAAATGCCAGAGACGATCAAGCACACAGAGGAACCACGAGGAGGATGTCTAGCAGGACACTGATGGAACATCTGGAGAGTGAAACCGCAGGGTCTGAGCTGGAAATACACCGACGGGTGCAGAGCAGGTGCTGCCGAAGAAACGCCGGGAACCGGAAAGGCAGCAGCGTCGACTCCCTGGAATGAAACAGAGAAGAAGTAATAAAGCATCCCAAGTGAAGTGAGCTACAGGAAAACCTCCAGGAGCCTCATCTGTGGGCAACACGAGTCCCCAGATAAGAAGAGAAGGAGGAGTAGAAAAGACATTGTCTGGGCCCAGCACTGCAGCGTAGCAGGTAAAATCACCTGCGGCACTGGCATCCCATATGGATGTCGGTTCGAGTCCCAGCTGCCCCTCTTCTGATCCAGCTCTGCTGTGGCCTGGGAAAGCATCAGAAGATGCCCAAGTGCTTGGGCCCCTGCACCCATGTAGGAGACCCAGAAGAAGCTCCTGGCTCCTGGCTTCAGATCAGTGCAGCTCCAGCCATTGCAGCCAACTGGGGAGTAAACCAGCGGATGGAAGACCTCTCTCTCTCTCTCTCTCTCTCTCTCTCTCTCTCTCCCCCCTCTCTCTCCACCTCTGCCTCTCTGTAACTGTCTTTTAAATAAATCTTTAAAAAAAAAAAAAGACATAGATTGGATAAAATGGCAGCTCCCAGCTGAGCTTCCTGCAAGAAGTGCACTCTAAGTATAACGATGTAAACAGGTTAGCATTTTTAATGGGGGTGGGCGGTTGGTGTAGAGGTTAAAGTCCCACTTGGGAGCCTGCATTCCATATCTGAGGGCTCGGGTTTGAGTCCTGATTCCTCTCTCGACTCCAGGATCCTGCCGAGGTGTGTCCTGGGAGGCACGGGAATGGCTCAAGTGCTCTGGCCTCTGCCCCTGCACGAGGGAGACCCAGATTGAGTCCCTGGCTCCCAGCTTCAGTCTGCCTTGGCCCCTGGATGTTGAAATCCACAGTTATAGAGAAAGAGAGAAATCTTCCATCCACTGGTTCACTTCCCCAAATGGCCGCAGCAGCTAGGGCTGAGCCAGGCCAAGGCCAGGAGCCAGAAGCTTCTTCTGGGTCTCCCATGCAGGTGCAGGAGCCCAAAGCCTTGGGCCATCTTCCACTGCTTTCCCAGGCCATTGACAGGGAGCTGGATTGGATATGGAGCAGCCAAGACTTGAACCAGTGTCCATATAGGATGCCAGCGTGGCAGGAAGCGGCTTTACCTGCTCCACCACAACACCAGCCCCGTGCTGTCATTAGTTTAAGTTGCAGTTTGCTAAGGCCGTACGTGTGAGGCCTCTTTCCACGTGTTGATTTACCATCCATGGATCTTCTCTGTCGAGTTGCCTGTTCAGCGCTTTTGTCCATTTTTAATTCCAGTTGTTTTCTTACTGTTGAGTTTTTAAGTGTTCATTGCTTATTTTGCCATCCTTTCTCAGACGTGTCTTTTGCAAATGTTTTCTCTGAATCAGTGGCTTTTCTTCTCATTCTCTTGATGAATTTTATCCATATTAAATCATACAAGGGGTGGGACTTCCTGTAGAGACTCAACACAGCACCTTGTGGTGGTGCCTGGTGAAACGCAGGTGGGCCTGTGTATTTGCAGCTGCCTGGTGTCTGCACGTGGGTTAGCCACCTTGGGATGGAGGAAGACGAAGCTGCTCACGAGTCCCCAGTCTGACCTCTGACCCCGTGCATCTCCCATGCTCTCCCTCCTTGAGTGGGCTGCACGTAGCACAGCGCTGTCGGGTGTGTTGGGAGTCCCCTGACTGACCTCTGACCCCGTGCATCTCCCATGCTCACCCCCCTTGCGTGGGCTGCACGTAGCACAGCGCTGTCGGGTGTGTTGGGAGTCCCCTGACTGACCTCTGACCCCGTGCTCTCCCTCCTTGCGAGGGCTGCACGTAGCACAGCGCTGTCGGGTGTGTTGGGAGTCTGTGATTCCTGTGCAACACGGGTTTGGGAGGAAACGAGGAGTCCACCTTCTCACCTCGTCTCCTTGCTGATCAGGGAGCACCGGCAGTTCTGGAATCTCCTGGCTGATTGGTTATTTCCTTATGTGCAGAAAAACAAAGTAAAATATAGCAGTAAAAAAAAATGGATGCACGGGGATCGGCGTTGTGGCAAGGCAGATTAAGCTGCTACCCATGACACCGCCACGTAAGCAGGGTTCGAGTCCCGGCTGCTCCACTGCCAGTCCAGCTCCCTGCTAATGCACCTGGGAAAGCAGCTGAAGACGGCCCAGGCACTCGGGCCCTGCACCCACGTGGGAGACCTGGATGGAGCTCCAGGCTCCCGGGTTTGGTCTGGCCCAGCCCTGACAGTTACAGGCATTTGGGGAATGAATGAACCAGTGGATGGAAGTGCGCTCTCTCTCTCTCTCACTCTCCCCATCCCTCCTTACACTCCCTGTCTCTCCCTATCTCTGCCTTCAAATAAATAAAAAAAATCTTTTTAAAAATAGGTGTGTGGATGTCAATCAGCACGTAAGATGCTGGCAGTCCTCGGTCCTCAGGCAAACATTGGCTGAGCCACGGGGAGAGGCCCCACCCTGTCCACCCTGTTAACTGATGCAGATGAGAAGGGCCAACCCTGCCTGGTGTCGGGGTGGGGGGGTGAGGGGGCGGGGGGGAGGCGGAGGAGCCGGAACTCCGCACTGTTGGCGGATGGGTAAACAGCCAGCGCTCCGGGAAGCACGCTGTCTATGCTCAACACATCATTAGTCACCAGGGCAATGCAAATGCAAACAGCAAGAGACCACTGCACACCCACTAGAACGGGCGAGAAAACTTGCAGCATCAAGAGCTGGCAAGGATGCAAAGAACCAGAACTTTCCACCTTGCTGGCCAAGTACCGGAGGGCACGTTCCGGAAGACTGTCGGTGTCACGAAGTTAAACATACTTGGGCCATACAGCCCTGCAATGCCACCCCCAAGGGTCCATCTCAGAGAAGTGGAAACTAAAGCACGCACAAAACCACACACAGCAATGCCTGTAGCGGCCTTGGAGACGAGATACAGTTCACCGGCCGAACGTGGGAGCACTGCAGCGTGCAGAAGTGTGCTCTGAGCAGAGAGGGACCAGGGAGTGCAGGGTCCGGGGTCCTGCTGAGGAGAAGAATGCGGGCCCAGCAGGCAGTGTGCCTGAGCGCCCACCTGGGTGGGGACAGGGACAGCAGTGGCCACGCTGGGCCAACGCGAGGGCACGGAGCTGCCCCGTGCGGTCCCCCGGTGATGACAGGACAGGGCATTGGTCAGACACCCACTACACCGTGGGGAGTGAGTGCCGCAGAGGGGTCCCGGCTCCGGGGACCGCGCCACGCAGTTCATGGGAAAATGGAGCAGAAAACTCTCTATTCTGGAGCAAATCCTCTCAAAATCTATGCAATGTTTTTCTTTTTTCTTTTTTTTAACAAAAAGAGTTTATTTATTTATTTATTGGAGAGGCAGAGTTACAGACAGAGAGAGGGAGACACAGACAGTGATCTTCCATCTGCTTCAGTCCCCAAATGGCCACAATGGCCGGAGCTTCTTCCAGGTCCCCCAGGCAGGTGAGGGGCCCAGGCACTCGGGCCGTCTTCCGCTGCTTTCCCAGGCCACAGCAGGGAGCTGGACTGGAAGAGAAGCAGCAGAACTCAAACCAGCCACTCCAGTGTGGGACACGGGCAGTGGCCTATGCGCCTGGCCACAGCGTCACCAAGAGGGTGTGAGGCTCCTGCCTTGCCGGTCCCTCAGCGGCTCTCTCCCGCCTGGCCGCCCTTCGGTTCTGGGGTGGCAGCAGCAGGTGGGCGGAGGGGCCCTTGCTCAGCTCCACACTCCTGGGTGCAGATGGCAGAAAGGCAGGCGGGAGCCTGGCCACAGAGCAGGCGGCAGGGGCTGTTTCCCAGCTGTTTGCTTAGAGAACAGGGCGTCCCCAACCCTCCATCCGCGTGTGCGAGCGGAGCCAACCCCTGTAAATAAACCAGGAATCACCAGGCTCCCAGACGCAGCTCCAACAGCAACAAGCAAAGGGAAGACTCTGTGAGCTTCCTGCAGGGACAACACACGCCCCAGCCAGGTATAAAAGCCCCACAGCCCCGAGCACCCCACTCACTCACCCACTCACCCCTGCCCAGCTCACCGCCCGCCACGGCCGCCTCCACCATGTCCGTCTGCTCCAGCAACCTGAGCTACGGCAGCAACGTCTGCATGCCCGGCTCCTGTGACCCCTGCCCCGACTCCTGGCAGGTGGACGACTGCCCAGAGAGCTGCTGCGAGCCCCCCTGCTGCGCCCCCAGCTGCTGCGCCCCAGCCCCCTCCGTGACCCTCGTCTGCGCCCCAGGGAGCTGCCAGTCAGCGTGCACCAGCTCCTGCATGCCCCTGTGCTGCCAGCAGTCTAGCTGCCAGCCCTCGTGCTGCTCCTCCAACCCCTGCCAGCAGCCCAGCTGTGTGACCCTCTGCTGCAAACCTGTGAGCTGTGTGCCCGTCTGCTCTGGGCCCTCCTCCCCCTGCTGCCAGCAGTCTAGCTGCCAGCCCTCGTGCTGCTCTTCCAACCCCTGCCAGCAGCCCAGCTGTGTGACCCTCTGCTGCAAGCCCGTGAGCTGTGTGCCCGTCTCCTGTGTGCCCGTCTGCTCTGGAAGCTCCTCCTCCTGCTGCCAGCAGTCTAGCTGCCAGTCCTCGTGCTGCTCCTCCCCCTGCCAGCAGCCCAGCTATCTGACCCTCTGCTGCAAGCCCCTGAGCTGTGTGCCCGTCTGCTCTGGGGACTCCTCCCCCTGCTGCCAGCCGTCCTGCAGCCCCTCCCCCTGCCAGCAGCCCAGCCGTGTGACCCTCTGCTGCAAGCCCCTGAGCTGTGTGCCCGTCTGCCCACACCCCTCGTGCTGCCAGCCCAGCCCCTGCCCCTCGTCCTGCTGCAGACCCTCCTCCTGCGTGTCCCTGCTCTGCCGCCCCGTGTGCAGGCCCGCCTGCTGCGTGCCCGCCCCCTCCTGCCAGCCCAGCTGCTGCCGCCCGGCCTCCTGCGTGTCCCTGCTCTGCCGCCCCGCCTGCTCCCGCCCCACCTGCTGCGGCCTCTCCTCGGGACAGTCCTGCTGCTGACCGGCATGCTCCTCTGTGCCCTCCGCATTACCCTGCACCTCCCATTCATCCCCGGTCTGGTCCTGATCCAGGTCAGGTCCCTGTGTGTCCACCTTGCTGACTGACCTCCCTCGTGCCCCCAGGATCTGCTCTGGGTCACGTGGCCCAACCTCAGCTGTCAGCACCTCGCGGGGCCCCCAGTAAACTGCCCTGAGCACCTGACTTCTCTCCTGTCGTTCATGGGGGGGAGGGCAGACGTCGGTCATCTCTGGCCGGCGGGGAGTTTCTAGGGGGACTGAAGGCCTGGGGATCACAGGGGTCCGGGTGGACCCTGGCCCCACCCAGGAGGGGCTGAGCTGAGCCCTGGATGTGCACCTGGCCGGGGAGGGGCCCACCTGCTCCGTGATTCTCCCCTGTTCTCTGCTGTGCCCTGCTGGGGGTCCTCAGCGTTTTCCGGTGGACCTTGTCCCTGCTCTGTCACTGGCTGGCTTCCAAGCCTCACAACTCCCGCTGTCCCCGCTGGGAAACGCCCCTTTCCCAGAGGGCGCATCCTGCAGGCAGGGAGGGGCCAAGCCACGCCCCCACTCCGCAGGACCAGCTCAGGCGACCCCCACTCCTGGACGCTAACAGAGAACACAGGCCACAGGGGGCTCTCGGCTCTTGGCAGAAGGGCTGCTAGGAGTGGGACCTCGGGCCCGGGGGCGCCCACGGGTTGGGCCTGAGCTGTGCGGTGTGGCCGTCCCACTCGGGTCTCCTGGCTTCAAGCCTTCGCTCTCCGCTGGCTCAGGCCGGGAACCTGGGGCACTCAGCCGCCAGCCCCCAGGTCAACAGGGTTCCCACCCGGCTGCAGCTGAAGCCACAGGGTTCCAGGTCCTGACTGTGGGGACACCGCATGTTTTATAAAGGGTGGTAAATTTAACACAGGACAAATCCTCCCATCCCAGCCATGTTGCGCGGAGCTCAGGGCCACGGAGCAAATTCAGCGGCTGTTCGACCCGGCCCTCCCGGCCCTGGCTGCCCCTCTGCTGTGTGCTCTGTGCAGGGGGCTCCCGTGCCTGGTGTCCCCGTGCCCGGCGTCACCCCACCCCGTGCCTGGGTAACCCCTGTCCGTGGGTCCCCTGTCCCCCGGTCCCCCGTGCCTGGGTCCCCTGTCCCTGGGTCCCCTGTACCTGGGTCCCCCGTGCCTGGGTCCCCTGTTCCCGGGTCCCCCGTACCTGGGTTCCCCTGTCCCCGGGTCCCCCGTACCTGGGTTCCCCTGTCCCCGGGTCCCCCGTGCCTGGGTCCCCTGTCCCTGGGTCCCCCGTCCCTGGGTCCCCCTGTCCCCGGGTCCCCCATCCCTGGGTCCCCTGTCCCTGGGTCCCCGTCGCTGGGTCCCCCTGTGCCTGGGTCCCAATGGCCCTGGGTCCCCCGTGCCTGGGTCCCCTGTCCCTGGGTCCCCCTGTGCCTGGGTCCCCCGTCCCTGGGTCCCCCATGCCTGGGTCCCCTGTCCCTGGGTCCCCCATCCCTGGGTCCCCTGTCCCTGGGTCCCCGTCGCTGGGTCCCCCTGTGCCTGGGTCCCCATGGCCCTGGGTCCCCCGTGCCTGGGTCCCCCTGTCCCTGGCATCCCCAAGGCCCAGCCTTTCCGGGCAGTCAGATCTCCCTCCTTGGCAGAGCTGAGGAGGGTCCCCCCTGCTGACAGACCACGCTCTGTCCCTGGCTACTGCATGGGGCACTCAATGCATCTGGGTGACCACCGGGGGTCACGTGGGCACTGCTCTAAGGAACTGGGGGACTGTGCTCCTGAGTAGTGGCCCCACTGCTGCCGCCACCAGCGGGGCCCACGGGCTGCCCCTCCCCTTCTATGGGAGCTGGGAGGGTGCCTTCCCCTGGGGCCGGCCCTCTCCCACGGATCCCGCCCCTTCCCACAGGCCCCACTCCCGTTAGCCCAGGCCCCTCACCAGCCCCGCCCCTAGCCGGCCCCGCCCTCAGCCCCGCCCCTCCGGCCGGCCCCGCCCTCAGCCCCGCCCCTCCCTCCGCAGAGGCACGAGTACCTGCTCTCCGTGCTGGCCGAGGACGCCGACGCGCTGCTGCTTGGCCTGCGCTACTCGCTGGCGCGGCTGCACTTCCTGTTCCTGCGCCAGGACGCGGCCGGCGCCTGGCAGACCCGCGTGTCGTTCCGCAGCCCCGCGCTCGCCGACGGCCAGTGGCACACGCTGGTCCTGGCCGTGTCTGCAGGCTCCTTCTCGCTCACCACGGACTGCGGCCTCCCGGTGGACGTGTAGGTACCGGGGCGGGGCCGGCGCGGGTGGTGGGCGCTGGGAGGGCCCTGGGGTCCCAGGGCGCTTGTCCCGCTCCTCCCGAATGCCCACGCCTCGGCCTGCCAGACCCACCCCGCGTGGAGAGTCAGCGCTCGAAGCCCCGCGGCCGGCGTCCCTCGTGGGCGCAGCGCGAGCCCCTGCTCCCTGACAGCGCACGCCGCAGCTCCTCACCCTCACCCACGTGGGGGACCCGGGAGGGGCGCCTGGCTCTCCGGCCTGGCCCAGCTAGGGGGTAACCCAGCAGATGGCAGCTCGCTCTCACTCTTTCAAGTCAACCAAATTCTTTTTTTAAAAAAATATTTATTTATGTATAAGAGTTACACAAACAGAGAAGGAGAGGCAGAGAATGAGAGAGAGGTCTTCCATCTGCTGGTTCACTCCCCATTTGGCCTCAACAGCTGGAGCTACACTGATCCGAAGCCAGGAGCCAGGAGTTTCCTCCGGGTCTCCCACGTGGAGCCCAAGGACTTGGGCCATCTTCCACTGCTTTCCCAGGCCATAGCAGAGAGCTGGATTGGAAGTGGAGCAGCCAGGACTCGAACCGGTGCCCACGTGGGATACCAGCACTTCAG